>NC_061122.1:59197174-59348280 GCF_002878395.1 Capsicum annuum
TATATTAGGATGCATAATTTTATAAACTGTGATGATATTAAGATATTATTTTATATATACATTGCACCCCCATATGCTCGGTATTTTTCCATGGTACTAACCCACATATTTGTATGTGGGCTACATTTTCTCGAAATGTAGGTACAAGGTATAGTTGTACCTTCAGATCTAGTCAGTTCGTGGTATCTAGTCAGCAGGTGATTAGTCCTTTTGATTCAAGGGCTTAGGTTAGTTATGTAGAGTTTATAGTGTTGTATTTTCTTTATTCGGTCGTATTGAGTTGGTGTAGTTGGGAGCCATGACCCGGCTACCTACAGTCAGTACTAGTAGAGGCTTCATAGATAATCAGTATAAGTTGATGTATTTTGTTTCAATTTTGATTGTAAAGGCAGAATTGTAATCTTGTAAAATTCCATTTTTGTATCGATCAGATTCAGAAAAGAGTTAATTTCTAGTGATTTGTATGGATTTGTATTTTTATTTAGTTGCTTATGAGTTATGCCAGTAGAAGGATTAGCTTGGGGTCACTTGTGACCTTAAGCACCGTGTGACATCTCGGGACCTGATTTCGGGGTGTTACAAATAGTTAATCATGATTATGATTTATGAACAGAAGTATGATTGGTTTTCAGATTTATAAATCCATATGCCTATTTTTAGGTGAATTTCATCAGTATGAGCAGATAGTACATATACTTTACGTTTAGTATTTAGCACCGAGAGGGAAGTGTGGATTTAGCAATCCTATTTCCTAGAAACTACGTCCCACCATAGGTTTAGGGGTCTTTCTATAAAAGTATCCCTCTTTTCAATATGGGCTCAGTTTAGTGATCACTCTATTTCAGTTCAGGTTTAATTCTGATGGCAAGGATAGAACAACTCTCCTCAACATGGGTCATACATTTTACTCCATGCTAGCTCACATGGTTTATGTCAGTTATAAGAATCTCCCACAAAAAGACAGTTTTCAGAAACTAAGTATAGTAACTTACCCAGTTTATCGAATTATGTTTATTATTCATGTTTTATGACATTTTAACTTTCGGGTATTTCATCCTCTTTGTAATTCTATTTGCACTTAGCATGCATGTTTTATGATTATGCATTGATTTGTTTTTACTTATTTCATTCATCACCACTTTCTTAGTACATTCCTGAAGTACAAACCACATATACATCTGTGTGGCTATAGTGTTTAATAATATAGGTACCAGTTGTAGCCTGCATATTTTAATTCGATAGTTCGTAGTTTACAACTAGCAGGTGATGAGTTCTCTTAATTCAAGGACTCGATTCAACTACAATTCTAGTATTATATGTTTTATTAAGTTGTGTTGATTGGGGATATCTAGGGGCTATGTCCCGGCTACCTATATTCAGTATTAGTAAAGGCTCCACAGATAGTTAGAATTGATGTATTTAGTTTTAACTTTATTTTGTCCAGTGATGTATTTTAAAACAATTTTGTAATGAACAAGTTTTGGCAATGACATCTCTTCTGCTTATAATTTTTAGTTTTATGTAATTTTTTTAGTTGCTCATAAATTATGCTAGTACATAGGTTAGCTTGGAACCACTCATGGTTCTAAGCACTATATGACATCCAAGGGGTAGCCTCGGGCCATTACATATGATCTGGGAGCTAGCATAAATTTGATAATGCAAGTTGTATATAATCAGTTGGGGTTGGGAGCATCTAAGTCGACATCTATGAAATTATTTATGGTTGATCACATTGTAAAGAAGTCGGCTGGTATATTATGTAATATGTTGGTGGAGGTGGCTTTTTTCATATTCCCAGTTGACTTTATGATTCTTGATTATGAGGTAGATTAACGTCGCTATCATCTTAGGAAAGCCCTTCCTTGATACAAGTATTGCATTGGTTGACCTGGAGATGGGACAAATAAAATTTGGCTCAATGATGAATAGGTTACTTTTAATGTATATCAGTTGATATGACATCCAAAGACATGCGAGTAGTTTCTATGATAGACACCATGGATGATGATGCATTGATTTAACCCATTGAGGAGCGACTTGGAGTATAGGTAGTGGCATTAGTGAAATGAATTTTGATAATGAAAATATCGAGGAGTATGATGAGATGTTAGGTGAACTTATTGGCAGATTGTCTTATTCTTATGAACCAAAGAATTTTGACCCAAACTTGAAGAATAGTGCAACCCCGCTAGCTTGACCATCAACTGAGGAGCCACCAGTATTAGAATTAAAGGCCCTCATTCTCATTTGCATTATGCTTTCTTAGGGACCAACTATTCCTTACCGATTATCATTGTGATAGATTTATTGGATATGCAGGTTGAAGCCTTGGTTTCAGTATTGTAGTGATTTAAATGGGCTATTGGTTGGACTATTACGGATATTGTCCAAAACTAGATCTCTATTGACTCCGAAGACCAAAAAAAGACCACTTTCAAATGTCCATATGGTACGTTTACATTCAAGAGGATGACTTTTGGTCTTTGTTAATGCTCCCTCCACTTTTCAGCGTTGCATGATGTCTATCTTTTCTAATAAGGTAGAGGATATGATCGAGGTCTTCATAGATAATTTCTGAATTGTGGGTGACTCATTTGATGATTGTTGTATCACTTGGCTAATGCACTTCAAAGATAGGAGGAGGGCAACCTGGTTATGAATTGGGAAAAGTGTCACTTCATGGTTAAATAAGAGATCGTTCTTAGCCACAAAATTTAAGAAAGGGATAACGATCGACAAGAAAAAGGAGATTCTTGGGTCACACAGGTTTTTATAGGTGGTTCATCAAGGACTTCTTTAAGATTGCAAATCCATTATTCAAGCTTTTAGAGAAGGAGGTGAAGTTTGTTTTTAACGAAGCTTGTATCAAGGCTTTTGAGTGCCTTAAGGAGTGGTTAATCTCGGCTCCCATTATTGTGTCTTCAAATTGGACTCTTCCATTTGTGGGGATGTGTAATGCTAATGGTATGGCCTAGGATTTGTCGTAGGCCAACGACGCCAAATGATTCTTTATCCCATTTATTATGCTAGCAAAGAACTCAACCTGTAACGACCTAAAATAACCTCCCGGTACGTCACACGGTGCTTAGGGCTACAAGTAGCCCCACGCTAACTCTTTGAGCCTATCACTTCTCATAATAACTCATTCAAGAATAAATATACAAAACACTGGCATTGTCATATCAAATGAAAGGAAATACAAAGGTAATACTCGGTCCAAACGACCACAATACTGGAAATCTCAACACAACTACAGTCTGATAACCAGTCTGACAAATCCTCTATTACTCCATGAACTCGAGAGCTGTTGGGACAGGTCCCCAACTAACTCAAACTAAATTGAAATTAATAACATAAACACTCGAATACTGAAATGTCTGAAGATAGGTCCTCAAACTATGAGGACTCACCACTATAGAAATGTAGACGAAGGTACTCGAGAATCACTGACGAGGTTGGAACTGAGCACCTGAACCTACCTTATAAGACAATGTTGACATACATAAAACAATTCCAATACTCTTTAATCAAATCATGCATGCAAATAGGAATGACTCACATGGCTTGATAAGTCTAAAATGTAATACTCATAAATCATGCAGAATGAAACATGTAACACAAATCTAGTGAGTCATTATACTTTGGCTTTAAAATCTGTGCACTCCTCTTATTCTCATTACTCATAGGATGAAGGAAGCGTTAAACAATACTTTCAACTCATGCATATATCTCATAGAGAGTAAAACTTCTTTATTGCTCAAGAACTTATAACTCTTTTGAACTCAAACACTTGGAACTCGGAATCATTGTCGCTTGCTTCTTCCTGCCTCTAGGTGCAGGAGCACTAGCTAATGAAGGCGCTAGAATAGACGAACGTGTCTAAAACTGAGGACGGTTCCCTCCATGGAACATAGGCTAACTATACTCATGCTGCTCAGATCTAGCCCTCTTGTTACCCTTCACTCTTTCTCTCTCTAATCTTATCCACCATTATCTGTTGTGCATGTGTCATCAACCTAGATAGATCCATATCTCTATGTAGCATCGCAGTCCTACACTCTTTCAGCAACAACCAAAAAACACCTGTCACGAACTTGCTCATACTAGCGCGGGTGTCAAAAATTAAATCCAGAGCATACTTGGCAATCTGGTTGAAATTCAAGCAGTACTCCTTAACAGTCATGGATCCCTTCTTCAAGTTCATAAACTGCTCAATCTTTGATTCCCTTATCTGAAGCGGAAAGAACTTGTCCAAGAATGCATTTTGGAACACCTGCCAAGTCATAGAAGCAGTATCCTCACCTAAACCCTTCCTCCATGATACAATCTAGTCATAATCTATGTCCTTCAACCTGTAACATGCCAACTTAACACTTTCTTCCTTAGAAATATACATCACCTGCGTGATCTTTCTCACCTCCTAAAGGTACAATTATGGGTCCTCACCTGCCTTGGACCCATAAAACTCCGGTGGATTCATCCGTATGAAATCACAGATCCTAGAAGAAGCTATATCACCTCCCTCCTGATTTGCAACTGGGGCCTAGTTATTGGCCCGAATATTAGCAGTGACTGGATGGGCTAATGCCTGAAAGGCCGCCCGAAACTCAGCATGAGACAGTCTTATTCAAAGAATCAATAGATGGGGGTTCTTCTTCATCGTTTCTGCGGGCATTCGCTCTTCAAAGAGGTATTTTCTAAAGTAGGAGAGCATAAATTATTAGATGAGAGAGAAAACCGTAGGCACGATAGAATCTGAAAGAAAGAAACAAATCTTCCTAAAATGTCTTGTAGCCTTTTGCTCATAGATGTGGCGCGCTACACACCAATGGTCAATACTCTACTCAACACGGCTTGTCAGACACCCTAGGACTCCTTCAAAACCTTAGGCTTTGATACCAAGTTTATAACGACCCAAAATCACCTCCCAGGACGTCACAGGTGCTTTGGGCTTCAACCCTTTGAGCCTATCACTTCTCATAATAACTCATTCAAGAAGAAATATACAAAACACTTGCACTGTTATATCAAATGAAAGGAAATACAAAGTTAATAATCTTTCCAAATGACCACAATGCTGGAAATCTCAACACAACCACACTCTGATAACTAGTCTGACAAATCCTCTATTACTCCATGAACTCGAGAGCCATTGGGACTAGTCCCAAATTTACTCAAACTGAACGGAAAGTAATAACATAAACATTCGAATACCAAAATATCTAAAGAAAGTCCCTCGAACCATGAGGACTTACCACTATAGAAATATAGACGAAGGTACTCGGGAATCATTAACGAGGCTGGGACTGAGCACCTGAACCTATATTATAAGACAGTGTAGCACATAGACATATATATGGATCAGCACTTGGGAATGTACTGTGTATATGGGGGTGTATGCATTTACATAAAACAAAATAAATACTCTTTAATCAATCATGCATGCAAATAGGAATGACTCACTTAGATTGAATAAGTCTAAAATGTAAAGCTCATAAATCATGTAGAATGAAGCATGTAACACAAATCTCGTGAGTCATTGTACTTAGGATTTAAAATATGTGCTTTCCACTTATTCTCATTACTCATAGGATGAAGGAAGCTTTAAGCAATACTTTAAACTCATGCATATATCTCATGGAGAGTAAAACTTCTTTATTTCTCAAGAACTTATAACTCTTTTGAACTCAAACACTTGGAACACAAAATCATATGACTTTGGTTTAAAAACTGATTATCAACTCTTATTAGTAGAGAAAACTATTTCCTTCTATGGAAAATACTCAAAAGCAATTCGTTCACTTTAGAAAATATCTCATCTTAAAGCTTTAGGGAAAAATTCTATCTCAATGGAAAATACATTAGTTTAGGGAGCGTCTCTTAACTGACATAAACCAATCGAGCTACATGGAGTCCAACGTCTTGTCCTACTAAGGAAGAAATATCACGTTGGGGAGAGACGTCATACTCTTTCCAAGGAGTATAACCTCAACTCAGTGATCACTTATCTCGGCCTCGGGCTCAATCATCTCGGCCTCAGGCCCAAAATCTCAAACCTACAGTGGCACATAGTTTTGGGGTAAAAAACCATGGTAATTTACCCAACTCGATTCTAAATACTACTCCTTTTAGTTTATCTCGCTCATCTCATGGAAATCCACTTTCAAAATAATGTCATGGTTCATAAGAACCCAAAAATCAAATCTGTAATCTCATGTGGTAGAGAGGAATTCAAAACTCTATGACCATTAGGTCAAAACATTTCTTATTAATCTCAAAATTCTTAAATCATGGGTGCCTATAGCACAATAGTTCATATAATTGCAAGTGTCAAGTAGGGCTTAATGACCCATAATTCAATCTCCAATTAAAACTCATCATATTGCATAATAGATAGTATATAGATTCATAATTCATGCAAAAATATGGAAGTTACAACAATTTGTCTTAGAATATCAACATACTCATATACTTCAATTTCTAGAACATTGAAACTCTTAAATTCTTAAGGAGTCACAACATAGGGTATAAATCCAGCTTCAATTTCTTAAGAAAGCATGCAAAATCATGCTATTTGACTTTCAATTTATAGGAAACATAAAAATATTGCAATCAATAACAATGGATGAAAAATCCTAATTCAATATCATGTAAAATCTCATAGATTGCAGAAAATTATAGTTTAAATAATCCTTTGGGCACAAGGGTGAAAGGATTACCCTTGTTCAAAACCGTACATATCTTAGATTATGAAATCAGATGATCAAGCTTGCTTCAAACTCTTCTTTCTACTCTTGAGAGAGGGTTCTTCCAACCCTTTAACTTGGGGAACTTAAATCTCAACTCAATTTGAAAAATCTATGGTGAGTTCTTGGATTTATTGGAGAAGGGTTTTAGATTTGATCTTGAGAGAGAGACCCTAGCTTTCTTGTGTTTTGGGATGATGAATGAAGTCATTTGAAAATTATAGAAATATAACTTGTTCCTCTTCTTGCTAATGTTACTATATCTTTTTTATTTCATTTCAAAAAAAAAATTAATTTTTACTTCAGATTCTGATCTTTGATTCATATTCTTATCTTTGAAATAATAATATCATTCAAATAAGAAAGAAGAGAAATATTCGAACTTGAATCTTTTGTTTTCTAATTTAAATAATGTAAAAATGGAATGTAAGTAGGCGAGGGGGCGGATGTAGCCAAGTGGATCTTCATTTAGAATATATCTGGTTGATAAAAGAGTGGAAAGACTGAAAAGTCCCTTTAAAAAAATGACTTAAATTACTAATCGAGGGCTACGATGGTTGAAGCAACGGTCCGTCACTAGCCTAATGGTCGATCGGATCGTCCATCGCACGACGGTTAGAAAAGAACACACTGCCTCAATGTGACGGTCTCAGTGATGGTCCATGGAAAATTCAACGATCTTTTGGAAGGTCCGTCGCATGTTGACCAAGATAAGTCCATACTGCCTTAGCGGTGACAATCTCAGTGATGGTCCGTCGTCCTGGCCGTCACACTTAAGATAGAAAAGAGAGTTATTGCCTTGGTTGTGATGGTCCAAGCGATGGTCCGTCGTACACTCGATGGTCCATCAACCTATCCATCACACCTAGGTGGTTCCAACAACTCTCGATAAAACGACCATAACTTCCCACCCTAATGATTGATTTGACCGAAATTGGTATCGTTGGAAAGATAATTCAATGCTCTACATGAAAAAAAGTCAAATTTAAAAAAATTCTATATGGTTAATTAAACACCAATCACTTAGGATGTTTTTACTCAATATAACAGGGCCGGAATTACACTTTACTTGACACGCTCAAGGCTCAAATTACAAGAGAACTTTGTGGGGTCTTACAATTATCTCCCTTTGAAACATTCGTCCTTGAATGTCGATAGTTAGACTAGGAACACAGGAAAACAGAGTACACATAGCTAAAGAAATTAGCTAAACAGGCTCAAAATCTTTCTAAACTATTAAATACCTTGGAAATTACAAGAACTCATGCAAGAATAGATATATAGATGAACTTTAGATTAGAAGGGATGAATTAAGGAAGAATAATACCTTCGGATCGATCTGAACTCGCAGAAAAGAGGTGCGAGTACTTGGCTCGCATGTCTACTTTTGTCTCCCAAGTAGCACCCTCAACTGACTGGTTCCGCCATAAAACTTTGACCAAGGGAACCTCTTTTTTCCTCAGCCTATGGATCTGAAAATTTAGGATCTCAAAAGGAATATCATCGAAGGAAATACTATTCTAAATATCAGCACTCTCTAAGGGATCTACTACAACAGAATCACCAATATGCTTTTTAAGCATGGAAACATGAAAAATAGGATGAATGACTGATAACTCCACAGGCAACTCAACCTCATAGGCTACTTTCCCAACACGGCTCAAAACTCTATACGAGCCAACATAACGGGGACAAAACTTTTCCTTTTTACCAAACTTCTTCACCTCTTTCATGGGTGAAATCTTCAAGTACACCAAATCACCTACTTCAAACTCAAGATCGCTTCTCCTCATAGCGGCATATGACTTTTGACGACTCTGAGTTGTCTTTAACCTCTCTCTAATCAACTTAACTTTCTCTATAGCTTCAAAAACTACATGAGGTCCAATCACGACAGCTTCACCCACTTTAAAGCAACCTTCTACATCTTCTACCATACAAGGCCTTAACTGGTGCCATTCCGATGCTAGATGGGTAACTATTGTTATAGGTAAACTCTATTAATGGCAAATGCTCATCCCAACTACCTTTGCAATCAAGACCACACACCCTCAACATATTTTCTAGGGTCTGAATTGTCCTCTTACTAGACCATATTTTTGCGGATGAAAAGCAGAACTCAAAAGAATTGGGTACTAAGACAATGCTGAAACGCCCTCCAAAACTGAGAAGTAAATTGAGTACCCCTATATGAAATGATAGACGAGGTAACTCCATGCATCTTGACTAACTCCTAGATATATAATCTAGCATAATCCTCCACTGTATAAGATGTATGCATGGGAAAAAGTGTACGAACTTAGTCAGCCTATCTATAATAACCCAAATAGAATCATGATGACGACACGAAAGAGGTAACCCGATCACGAAGTCCATATTCACTACCTCCTATTTCCAAGTGGGTATACTAAACTCTTGCATCACACCACCAGGTCTTTGGTGCTCTACCTTAAAATGTTGGCATGTTGCACACATTTTTACAAACTCAGCTATATCCTTCTTTATAACATTCCACCAATAGATTTCCCATAAGTCGTGGTACATTTTGGTAGTGCCGGGATGAATAGAGTACCGCGCGCCATGCACTTCAGCCATAATCCTCTTCTTCATATCATCAACACATGGAACGTATAATCTACCCTGCAATCTCAACACGGTATCTCCCCATTGGGAGAAAATCTCTACCTTTTGGCCCTTAACTGTCTCTTTCAGTCTGACCAAACTAAGATCTCTATCTTGCTTCTCCTTCACTTTCGAAACTAAAGAGGATTCAAAACTACTTTGCACCAAAGCACTTCCCTCAGCTGAATCAAGCAACCTAATATCCAATCTAGCTAGAAAATGCATATCACAAGCTAAATCTTTCTTACCTTCCTCTACATGAGCAACACTACCCATACACAATCTGCTAAGGGCATCCGCCACTATATTGACCTTGCTCGGGTGATACAACACACTCATATCATAGTCTTTTAACAACTCTAACCACCTGCTCTACCTAAGATTCAACTCCCTCTGAGGAAACACGTACTGCAGGCTCTTATGATCAGTAAACATATCAACATGAACACTATAAAGATAGTGTCTCCAGATTGTCAAAGAAAAAACCACAGCAGCTAACTCAAGATCATGGGTTGGGTAATTCTTCTCATGCAGCTTTAATTGTCTAGAGGCATAGGCTATAACCTTACCTCTTTGCATCAACATACAACCCAAACCAACTCTAGAGGCATCACAATACACTATAAAACCATCTTTACCATTAGGCAAAGTCAACACAGGGGCTGAAGTAAGTCGAGTCTTCAGCTCTAGAAAACTCTTCTGATAGGAATTTGACCACTTGAACTTAACTTTCTTTTGGGTCAACAGGGTCATGAAAGATGTAATAGAAGAGAAACCTTCATCAAGATAGCGGTAATAGCCTGCTAGACCTACGAAATTTCTAATGTCAGACGGAGAGATAGATCTAGGCCAATTTCTTACAGCTTTTATCCTTTAGGAATCAACTCAAATACCTTCGGCTGAAACAATATGACCCAGAAAGGCTACAGAACTTAGCCAAAATTCACACTTACTGAATTTGGCGAACAACTGGTGACCTCTAAGAGTTTGCAAGACAATTATAAGGTGATCTGCATGATCATGCTTATTGTGGGAGTAGACAAGGATGTCATCTATGAACACTATGAAAAATATATCAAAATATTGCTTGAACACTCGATTCATGAGGTCCATAAAAGTTATTGGGGCATTGGTTAGCCTAAAAGACATGACTAGAAACTCAAAGTGACCATAGCTGGTTTGGAAGGCTGTCTTTGGAATATTACATTCCCTCACTATAAGTTGATGATAGCCAGATCTAAGGTCTATCTTGGAGAAATAACTTGCACCTTGAAACTGATCAAACAGGTTATCAATTCTCGGAAGGGGATATTTATTTTTAACTATGACCTTGTTAAGCTTACGATAGTCAACGCACATATGCAAAGAACCATCTTTCTTTCGTATGAATAAAATTGGTACGCCCCAAGGAGAAATACTGGGCCTTATAAAACCTTTGTCTAAAAGATCTTTGAGTTGCTCTTTCAACTCCTTAAGATCAGAAGTTGCCATACGGTATGGCAGAATAGAAATAGGCTGATTTTCAAGAAAAAAGTTAATCCCAAATTCTATCTCTCCATCGGGAGGTACCCTTGGGATATCTTCCGACAAAATAGCTAGAAACTCATTAACAATGTTGACTGACTGAATAGTTGGAGCCTCAAACTTAGTGTCTTTTACTCTAACTAGTTGATAGATGTAACCTTTGGATATTTCCTTTTTAGCTTTGAGATAGGAGATAAAATGACTCTTGGGAGATACCAAACTCCCAGACCACTCAAAAATTGGTTCATCAGGAAACTGAAACTTGGCCACATAGGTATGATAGTTTATAGATACATAACAAGAATGAAGCCAATCCATATCCAGAATAAGCTCAAAATCCACCATGTCTAACTGTATCAAATCAACATGTATGACTCTATGAAGAACAGTAACAGGAAAACCTCTATACACTTGTTTAGGGACAACTGACTCCCCTATAGGTGTAGAAACGAGGAAAGGCTCTGGGATCTTTTTGAGATTCATTTTGAAATTCACAGCCATAAGTAGGGTCACATAGGAGGGACTTGACCCGGGGTCCAACAACACATAAACATCAAAACAAATAACACGAAACATACCAGTAACAACATTGTGAGACTCCTTCTGCTCCTAACGAGATGGTAAGGCATAGAGTCTGTTCTGGCGCTGACCGCCAGTAGTGCAAGATAAAGCACCCTGAACAGGGGTGGTAGAAGGGCCAGAAGCTAGTGGACTAGTAGCCGCTGCCTAAGGTCGGGCATCTATGGTCCCCTACCTAGCATACGGGCAATGTCTAAGTCTATGGCCTAGCTTTCCACAACCAAGAAAAGCCCTTAAATCTATGAAACACTCACTAGGATAATTGATGATAGGCGAAATTACGCGCCTATATCAATATATTTTGCCCATATTTTAGCCTAGTTTCGAGAACTAATTATCTATTTCGTACACTTTTAGTCCTTTTTCCTGTAAATGAGCTAACAAATGTGATTAGGAAAGTTTCAGGTATAAATGATGCAAAATACAGCAATTTATGGCTTACTTGACGCAAAAGAAAGCTCACAAACGAGATGGAAAGGAGCTGGACGCATAAAGGACTAAATCTGCTGCATGGAAAATCTGTCCCGGGCTAAAACAGCATTTCTGAAGACTTTGGGACTTACAGACACAAAGCTGGATTTTTGCCATAATACATTAACCTAGTGCAATTAGGTTATGTGTTTCATCATTCTATTTGGATTATAATTTTGTAACCTTACCCTAGTACAATTGGGTCAAGGATTTCATTAGTATATTAGGATTTGGTTATTTATTTTATTAGTTTAGTAGGAGTAGGATAGGAGTATTATAAATACCCTATCATGTTAGAGATTTTCAAGAAGGGAGACATTCTGACAATTCATTCATCTCCTTACAATTAAGACATCTTCCTACAACCCATTCTCAATTCTTCATTCTTCTACTCTTAAATTCCACAACAAGAGAATCGTTACTTGCTACGGAATCACTAAAACCACACGCCAAACACCTACTATTCACGCCATCCACCATGCAAAACGTGATATCCTTCGCATTCATGGGTAACTAAATCTCTTAGTTGGGGTTATGGAAGCCGAATGAGTTACTATCTATAGCTATGAGTTTGTGAGTTCAAGACAAGTATATTGCTTATATCATTATTCTCTTCATCTTAAATCTACATTCTTTGCGGTTCAAACACAAGAACACGCCATTCTAACATCTAACCTGTTCGAGAGAAAGGTTATTTGTCTAGAAAAGAAGACGCATAGACCAACGCCAGTCTAACATCTGACTTGTTCGAGAGAAAAGTTATTTGTCTGGAAAAGAGATAATGTCAAGGTAGTAGGACACCCTTTCCTATTAAAAAGCTAGTGCCGTACCTGGACTAACTTCTTGGAGAATTCGTACCGTTAGTCACGCTTTAAGCTCGAGAGAGTTAAAGTGAAATAGTCCTTGTTTAGGTCGAGAGACGCTTGGATTTACCATCGACTACAATTCTCTATAAGCAATTACATGTCAAGACTCTACACACTCATAGCCAATAGAGACGTATACCTCAGAAGGTGGACATAACCCCAACGCCTCAATTCTCATTGTTTACAACACACGTGACAATCTCTCTTTATTTTGCTATTTTCAGTTCTTACCTTCTTGTTTTGGTTACATACTACAATCCCCCCTTTCCTACGAGACTTGCACTAAAAGTCTAGTAATTTCTCTTGCTTGTTGGCCAAGCTATTCTCTGTGGGATCGATACCCAACCCAGGTTGGGTTCTATATTTGCTAACGACCGCTTTACACTCCCACGAGAGCTGTAGATTGAGCGTTATCAATAATCCCTACCACACTTACCACAAGGAGGATAACAGGGCCTATTACCAACACTGTTCTGCAACCTAGACATAAAAGACCTACTCCCTTGTTCCTGCCTTCCTCTTATTATTAATAATTATAATTGAGAAGGATTTTTTGTAGCCACGACTTTGGTCGTAGTAAGTTTAAACCCATAAACCCAGTCCACTTGCATTTTGGCTCAACTTTATCCCAGTTTTGCCGAGGTAGCAACCCCATTTTTCAAGGCATGGGAGCACTAGCTAATGAAGGTGATAGAATAGATGAACATCTCTAAAACTGAGGGAGGTTCCCTCCATAGAACCTAGGATGACTATACTCATGCTGCTCAGATCTAGCTCTCTTGTTACCCCTTACTCTCTCTCTGTCTAATCTTATCCACTTTTATCTACTGTGCATGCATTATCAACCTAGACAAATCCATATCCCTATATAGCATCGCAGTCCTACACTCTTTCCGCACCAACCGAGAAACATCTATCATGAACTTGCTCATACTAGTGCGGGTGTCAGAAATTAAATCAGGAGCATCTTGGCCAACTGGTTAAACTTCAAGTAGTACTTCTTAACAGTCATGGAGCCCTTCCTCAAGTGCATAAACTCCTCAATATTTGCTTCCATTATCTAAAGCAGAAAGAACTTTTCCAAGAATGCATCTTGGAACACCTGCCAAGTCATAGGAGTAGTATCCTCACCTTGACCCTTCCTCTATGATACAATCCAATTATAAGCTATGTCATTCAACTTGTAAGATGCCAACTCAACACTTTTTTCCTTAGAAATATGCATCACTTGCATGATCTTTCTCACCTCCTCAAGGTACAACTATGGGTACTCACCTTCCCTGGACCCATATAACTCTGGAGAATTCATCCGCATGAAATCACAGATCCTAGAAGTAGTTACATCACCTCCCTGCTGATTTATAACTACGGCCTAGTTATTGGCCTTAACATTAGCGGTGACTGCATGTGCTAACGCCTTAAAGGCTACTCGAAACTCAATATGAGACACAGTCTCATTCAAAGGATCAACAGGTGGGGGTTGTTCATCATTGTTTCCATGGGCATTTGCTCTTTGGAGAGGAATTTTCTAAAATAGGAGAGTACAAATTATTAGATGAGAGAGACAACCGTAGGCATGATAGAATCTAAAAGAGAGAAATAACTTTTCCTAAAATATTTTGTAGCCTCATATTTTGTAGCCACTTTCTCATAGATGTGCCGTGCTACACACTGATGATCAAGACTCTACTCAACGCGACTTGTCAAAATCCCTAGGACTTTTTAAAAACCTTATGCTTTGATACTAAGTTTGTAACGACCAAAAATCACCTCCCGGGAAGTCACACGGTGCTTAGGTCTACAAGTAGCCCCAAGTTAACCCTTTGAGCCTATCACTGCTCATAATAACTCATTCAAGAAGAAATATACAAAACATCATCACTATTATATCAAATAAAAGGAAATACGAAGGTAATACTCAGTCTAAATGACCACAATACTGGAAATTTCAACACAGCCACAGTCTGATAACTAGTTTAACAAATCCTCTATTACTCCATAAACTCAAGAGCTATTAGGACATGTCCTAAACTAATCAAACTGAATTGAAAGTAATAACATCAACACTTGAATACTAAAATATCTGAAGAAATGTCCTCGTACCATGAGGACTTACCACTATAGAATAGTAGATGAAGGTACTTGAAAATCACTAACGAGGCTGGGACTGAGCACCTGAACCTACATTATAAGACAATATAGCACATAGACATATATGTGGATCAACACTTAGAAATGTACTGAGTATATGGGGGTGTATGCATTTACATAAAGCAATATCAATACCCTTTAATCAAATCATGCATACAAATAGGAATGAATCACATGGCTCTAATAATTCTAAAATGTAAAGCTCATAAATCATTTAGAATGAAGCATGCAACACAAATCTCATGAGTCATTATACTTTGGCTTTAAAATTTGTGCTCTCCTCTTATTCTCATTACTCATAGGATGAAGGACGCTTTAAAAAATATTTTCAACTCACGCATATATCTCATGGAGAGTAAACCTTCTTTTTTGCTCAAGAACTTATAACACTTTTGAACTCAAACACTCGGAACTCGGAATCATGACTTTGGTTTAAAAACGGATGATCAACTCTTATTAGTAGATAAAATTACTTCCTTCTATGGAAAATACTCAAAAGAAATTTTTCACTTTAGAAAATATCTCATCTCAAAGCTTTAGGGGAAATATTTTATCTCAATGGAAAATACTTTAGTTTAGGGATGTTCTCTTAACCGACATAAACCATGCGAGCTACATGGAGTCCAATGTCTTGTCCTCCTAAGGAAGAAACCTCACGTTGGGGAGAGACATCATACTCTTGCCAAGGAGTATAACCTCAACTTAGTGATCACTTATCTCAGCCTCAGGCCTAAAATCTCAAACCTATGGTGGCACTTAGTTTTAGGGTAAGAAACTGTGGTAACTTACCCAACTAGGTGCTAAATACTACTCCCTTTAGTTTATCTAACTCATCTCATAGAAATCCACATTCAAAATAATCTCATGGTTCATAAGAACCCAATAATCAAATATGTAATCTCATATGGTAGAGTGGATTTCAAAACTCTATGACCTTTAGGTCAAAACATTTCTCATTAATCTCAAAATTCTTAAATCATGGGTGCTTATAGAACAATGGTTCATAAAATTGCAAGTGTCAAGTAGGGCTTAATGACCCATAATTCAATCTCAAGTTAAAACTTATCATAATGCATAATAGATAGTATATAGATTCATAATTCATGAAAAAATCTGGAAGTTACAACAATTTGTCTTAGAATATCAACATACTCATATACTTCAATTTGTAGAACATTGAAACTCTTAAATTCTCAAGGAGTCACAACATAGGGTATAAACCTAGCTTTAATTTATTAAGAAAACATGCAAAATCATGTTATTTGACTTTCAATTCATGGGAAACATCAAAATATTGCAATCAATAACAATGGGTGAAAAACCCTAATTCAATATCATGTAAAATCTCATAGATTGCGGAAAATTATAGTTTAAATAAGCCTTTGGGCACAAAGGTGAAAGTATGACCCTTGTTCAAAACCCCACATACCTTAGATTATGAAATGAGATGAATAAGCTTACTTCAAACTCCTCTTATTACTCTTGAGAGAGGTTTGTTGCAACCCTTAAACTTGAAGAACTTAAATCTCAACTCAATTTGAAGAATCTATGGTGAGTTCTTAGATTTATTAGAGAAGGGTTTTAGATTTGATCTTGAGGGAGAAACCTTAGCTCTCTTATGTTTTGAGATGATGAATGAAGTCATTAGCTTTGTTTAGAATATATCTGGTTGGTAAAAGAGTGGAAAGACCGAAAAGTCCCTTTAAAAAAATTACATAAAATACTGATCGGGGGTTGGGATGATCGAAAAGACAGTCCGTCGCTAGCTTGACGGTCCGTCGATTGTCCATTGCACGTCGGTCAGAAAATAATACACCTCCTCAATGTAATGGTCTCATTGATGGTCCATCATATACTCGATGGTCTGTCGGATCATCCATCGCATGTTGACCAAGATGAGGTCACACTGCCTCAGCGTCGACGGTCTGTCACAGTCTTAACTGTCTGTAATCCTGACCCTCGTACTTTGGGACAGAAAAGGGAGTTACTACCTTGGTTGCGATGGTACAAGAAATGGTCCATCATACACTTGACGTTCCGTCAATCTGTCCATCTTACCTAGATAGTTCCAACAACTCTCGATAAAACGGCCATAACTTCCCACCCTAATGCCGGATTTGGATGAAATTGGTATCGTTGGAAAGCTAATTCAATGCTCGATATGAAAAAAAGTCAAAATTAATAAAATTATATATAGTTTAAATACCAATCACTTGGATAGTATCTTCTCAATATTTTAGGGCTGGAATTACACTTCACTTTACACATTCAAGGCTCAAACTACAGGGGAACTTTGCCTAGTCATACACAACCCCTCATAGAAAAATTACATGGTGACTGAGTAGGAGTTACTAATGGTGGTGTTTGAATTTCATAATTTCCAGTCATATCTAATTGGTACCAAAGTCATTGTGCAGACCAATTTTGTAGCCCTTAGGTATCTTATGTCAGATGCTAAGTCCAATTTTATTCGATGGGTACCATTGTTGCAAGAATTTGACTTTGAGGTTAAGGATTAAAAAGCATAGAAAATCAGGTTGTGGATCATCTATTCCACCTAGAAGAGGAGGCGATGCTTGAGCTAAGGGATGATCTTGAGATTGATGATCCTTTTCCAGATGAGCGCGTCTTAACAACATCACAAAACTTAATCCCCTAGTTTTCTGACTTTGCCAATTATTTGGGAAGTGACCTTTTTTTGGAAACACTTGTTGTTTCAGCTACGAAAATGATTTATGCTTCAGGTATGTAAGTTCTTTTTGAATGAGCCTTACTTATTTTGGGTTTCTATGGATGGTGTGATTCCTAGATGTATTCTTGAAGTGGAGATAATAAGTATTTTGGTGGCCTATCATTCATCACCGATTGGGGGTCACCATGATAGTACTCGTACGGCCCATAATATTTTGTAATGTGGTTATTACTAGCTGACAATTTACAAAGATGCATATGACTATACTTGGGCCTATGACCAATGTCAGAGGAAGGGCAATATCTCATGGAAAAATGAGCTCTCTATGACATCGATTCTTGAGCTAGAGTTACTTTATGTATGGGGTATTGACTTTATGAGTTTGTTTATGATTTTTCATGGTATAAAGTACATATTAGTTGCAGTCAACTATATGTATAAGTGGGTGGAAGAAGTTTCACTCCCAATAATGATGGTGATGTATCACTGCATTTTTGAAGAAGAATTTTTTCTCTCAATTCGGTACCACATGAGCCATCATTAGTGATGGTGGGTCCAATTTTTTCAATGGTTTATTGATAATGCTCAACTTACACGTCAATTTGGGTGCAAGGTGGTCCTCATTAATATATTTACCCAACTTTGGAGTCGGGGTTGAATCCATGAGGAACAATGTGAGTGGCAATCAAATTAATTTGAAATAACAGTTACAAGTTAAATTCAAACAAATGGTACAAAAAGATAAAATGTGGGAGGTGAGTTCCTACACTAATGTTTCATTTTGGGATTTTCTTGTATAAATTTAGGGCTACGAATAATTATAGTTATAGCAATTATGAATGGATCTTGGGATTACGCATTACTAAGAGAGTGACATGTGGGAGTTAGTCATCAACATCGATTTAGTAGGTCAAATATGGGTAGGTTTGGTTATAGATTCTGATGCTAGTCTTTCAACAAAACACCAGACTTTCACCCATTGATCCTTTAGAATACCTAATGGGTGTGTTCAATAATTAGCAACCAAAACCTCAATTAAGGTATCCCTATTTCTAGGATGACACTCATGGCATAGTTAACCTCACTTTCACTGTTATTTCTAAGATAGTGATAATTTAGCAAACTACACACATAATTGCCTATTATTGCTTTGGTCTCCATATACTTCTTTTGAGGATGATATAGATTCCTAATCTTCACCCAAAATCCTTCTTTCAAAGATAGCCTTGGATTTTCTAGATCTTGGATCTTTTACCCATCAAACCCTTGTGGGTATTTAGAGCTTTCACCCAAAAAATCCCAACCAAACTAGCATAGCAATAATAGAACGCATAAACATGAACTACCAAATAGATGCTAACAATAACAACCCAGACACACTTTAATCCCTATTCACACATAACCCCAAGAGTGAGATTTAGCTACATATAAGATAAATAAGCATAGATATACCCATAATCACCATTAAATAAATTTGTGGTAGATCGAAGAAAATTTTACTTCAAACTTGGTTCTTCCATAATATCAACATTGGAAGTGAGATAATCTTCCACTTGTAAAGTCTCCAATGTATTCTTCACCTAAAATTTAAACAATATTTTCTTCTCCAAAAATGGAGTCTACAAAACCCTAAGTTAAACTAGAGGAATATTGGGGAAGAAGAAATGTGATGGAATGAATCCTACATCAATTAGGGTTTATGGAATGAATCCTACATCAATTAGGGTTTTAGTGTTTTTGTTCAAATTGGGATCAACACATGTAATTATAGTATTGCTCTTGGTATGAACATTTCCGCCAAGCTATGATCGCATAAGTATGGCTGCGACCTTGACTACACAACCAGGATTGACTTTTGCTCTCGCGGTTGATTGACCATCTTGACTGAACACGATCGCGGCCCATGGACCGCAACAGCGGTAACTGAGTCTAGTTTACTGCAAGTCTTTAGCTGTATTTTTCTACTCCTTTTTGATCATTTCAAGCTCCAATCCACATCTCTTTGTCTTTACAACTCCTATACCTGCAACGAGTGGATATCAGTACATTAAATCACAGTTATGACTTATTTACTCATTTGAGACAAGGTAATGTGCACAAAAAATAAGTGTGAATAAGTGGTAAAATCACTAATCATCAACACCGCCAACTTAAGACCTTGCTTGTCCTCAAGCAACACTACCTGTTTTCCATGAGCCACAATTATTTATGCCCAAATTGTATGTCTTAAAGTCCATAATGGTTCCAACTTGAATTGCAACCATAAATAGCTCATTGGACACGTGCTAGACTAATTTTACAAACCCCTCATTATAGAATACAATACTCAAAGAATGCAGAAGACTTTGAAGAGTAATAAAACAATAAAAACCAATACTCTAGAAGTAGCTCACCTTTTGACTAAAACTAAAGCATACTCCAGTTGCCTCATTATCCGGGATGTGAGAAAAATTACTCACCTCAACTTGTTTTCTTGCCCATCTCACAAGAAAGAAAAGTTTCACACACCAAACTACCGAACAAGTAACAAGGAATTTTTAAGTGCAAAATTCTCCCCTCACAAAAGAAATCTCAACGCAACAAGTGTCATGCCATAGGGTTGCCCTTATTTTCAATCACCACTACAAAGAAGGTAAAAGTTTGGAGATCTCGAAGGACTTTATAAGCTTGTAACGTAGGTTCTGGTCAGGGTAGGATAACATTTAGGTAACTAGGTTACACCATACCTTGAACATCTACATCACACTTTACAACTCTCCTCCTTTCGACTTTGGGCCACTCTATTTTTCTTTATTTCTTTGTTCATGCCTATCTTTTGCCTCCTTCTCCCCACTTTTATTTTACTTTTATTTCCATGCATTTTCTGACATTTATTTTATGGGTACTTATTATTCCCATACATAATTTTTTGAACATCACTAAAATCCATAACAAAATTTATGGTATATATAGAAGACTAAAACTAGAAATAAAAGAAAAACATGATAATCCATAAAACTTGGGAACCATCCGAATACCTAAAAATATAGCATCCAAAGGAAAACATGAGAAAAAATATCCAAAACATTATCAAAAGAAATATCCAGCAATATAACACCAAACAATATAGAATCTGGTGTCAGCCCCTACTTAAATAAATGCAGTGTCCATATTGCATATGCAAGAAGGAAGAGTAAAAAGGGCTCCCTATATCTATATCATGAGCTATCTCCTCCTATAGACTCTGTATTATCAGATAACCATTCTGCAGGGGCATCATCCACACTATCAACTCTTAGTGAAGGTATTAGTTGGTTGGGTTTGAGAACCTTGAATATGCCTTTCACCCCTTCAATAGACTTCTGAAAAAATTTATCCCTCTTTTTCTCCTTCTTCACCATCTCATTATGTGAGTCTTTTAGGCTCCTATGGGATTTAGCTAGGGATGAATAAGCTCTCTCCAAGATGAAAACTATGGTACCCTGCTTCTTCTACTCTTTTATATACTTATCATAATCTGATTATGCCACATATGAATGATGAGTAGTGGAGGACTCTCCTAGTCCCTGAGGTAATCGAGAAAATATCTTTCTTATCCCCTATATTTGAACAGAAATATCATCGAAGGCAATCACTGATGAGGGTCTTCAAGAGTGTTTGAACTCTTGGACTAATTTGCCTAAGTCCATCTTACTTTTCTTACTCGTAACTGGTGTGCCAAAACCTCTGAATTTGAGTAGATAGATGACAGAGACAGGGAATACCTAAGTGTCTATAATGTACTCCTCTACTTCTGATCTCCTAGATAATTCAATGATAAAAGATTGAAAAAGTAGATAGGTACCTCCCTAGTTCTTAAAGTTTCACCACTCAGAGATAGCAATCTCACCTATATTCAGAGCAATGCCAGATAAGATGCATACTACCATCCTAGCTCCCATATCTGTGATAGTGGCCATGAGTGTGTATGGTGAGACTTTGCTATAGATGATGCCAGCCACAGCCTGGCTTCAGCCTTGAAATCCTTCATCAAACTATCTCATTTGGTGATGGCCCATGGGACTTCCTTTCCAGTACAAAATATACCAATTATCCAAGTCCCAGGATCGCATACTTTGGCATCAAACTCTCTCATGTCAGTATTTGGCATCCCATAAATTGCATTAATTTGTACTGCTCTAAAGTGGACCTATTTACCTGGAATTTTCATAACTGGGTTTATGAGGGAGACTACAAAGATGTTTTCTATGACACCCTAATTTTTTTGAACTAGAACACTACACGTAGCTTATGATCCTAAAGGACCACAAGCTAACCCATGACTAATATTTGTACCTGTGCACTGCATAATATATAACTATAAATGTGAAAACATAAACGGAAAGGCCATAAGGTTCAATACTAAACATAATCTAAATAATAACAATGTCTGAATAAAGTGGTATAATAATACCAAAACAAAACTAAAATCTAGACTGAAAGCCTCCAACTATCTGAAGGAGGGAGTGGAAGGAATATGTCTCCAACTAACTCACGACTACTGAAAGCCAAACTAAAATAATGAGGTAATAAAGTAGTAATCATGTCCTCAAAGAATGAGGACTCACTGCTAACTCTGATTACTGAAATCTGCAATACTACTGCTACTCTGAAACTCGCACCTCTAAACTATGGCATAAAATAAAACACCATAGCATAAATACATCGGTACGACTGAATATACTAGGTATACGAGTGAGGTAGGCTAATTTCAAAGGGTTTATATGCATGAACAATGCTTACTAATATGAACATGAGAATACATACATGCATAAATAACTATAACTGAACTTGTGGTGATACTAACTACTGAGTGTGAATGCTGACAATATGAGTGTACTGATACTGAGATACTGAATGACTGAGTTCACTGGTATTTATATGTAAGTAACTACTAAGTAAGGAACTGATCCTGTATTACTGAATAGATGAACGATTATTTCTAACAGTTTAAATTATAAAGAACTGGTCTGATTGACTGTGTCCAACAATCCTAAAACTGAAAGCTGATAACATAAGTTATGATGGATGATATAACTGATATGACTGTGATAATCGGCATAAACAAAGTAACTGATGTTGAGAAAATGTATCTAACAGTCTAAGTTCTGATGAAACTATCTTAGTTTTGTTCTGTATGGAGTAACTGAATCTGAGATCAGTCCTATCTAGTGGGTGATCTCTGAGTATAATGATAACAAAGATGATTTGACTTAGTCTGAGATCAGTACTACCTAGAGGGTAATCTCTAAATCTGATGATACTAATACTAATTGACTATAGTTAAGGTCAGTCCTATCTAGTGAGTGATCCCAAAGTCTATTGATAATGATAGGGATTGACTATATCTGACAATCCTGAATCTATAACTAAAACTGTGGGATGTATTCATCTAACTGATATGCCCCTTTTTATCTAGTCTGGGGTCTAATCTATAACCCCAGTTGGAAGGGTGTCACTACTGCACCACTGGTAAAGACAACTGTTGTGGAGTCAGTCCTAACTTAGCGGATGACCCCTGGGATCAGTTCTATACATTTAAATATGCTAACGGGTGATCTCTGAGTATGTCAGTCCTATCTAATAGGTGATATCTCATACCTATGCTGGGTATGTAGTTCTGGAACTTTGGGATTGCTTCTAGGGATCTCAGTCCTATCTAGCGGGTGAGTCACCAACTCTAGGCTCGCTTGGTGCTGAATCTACTCCCATAAAAAAGACACTGAACTAATTAATTGAGATGAACTAATTAACTAAACTAAATTAATTAGCTGAACTAAACTAATTAGTTATACTGATACTAGTGGTTTGGTTTAGCTGAGTTAAACTGTGTTTATTGAGTTCTGTTGATAGATAGAATGTACTAATGTATGAGGACTGACTGAGAGTAATGTAGTTACTGAGATTTTACTTGGAATCCTGAAATCACTGAGATTACTGAACTACTGAGATTTTCTAAGATTTCCTGAGTCACATGGTTGACTGATTTCTATGGATCATGGCTTGATTGAGAGTATCGTGAAAATATGACATGGATCTAGGCACACATAATATTTTGGGTACTAGTACCCCCAAGACCCGATAAAAGAAAACTATCAAAGCATGACTTGCTTGAATATATAATAATCATCATAATACAATTACTGAAGCATTTTATCAAACATGTGATAGGCATAAGATTGTACATACATGGGGATTTCATGATATCATACTAATTAGACACTTTTCCATCATCTAGGCATTTAATCAAACAAGTGGTAATCATAGAATGTGTAAACAACATCATAAAACAATTAACTATCATGATTCAATTCTAATTTAGTCATTCAAGGGTTTAGTCATAGGATTTCATGAATCTATACCTATACAAATCAACCCATATGGAATTCAACACTCATTTATGTAATACAATTCAATTACTCATTTTCAACATGAACAAAAGCAGACCAATCATGAAATTCATAAGAAAATCCATAACTTGAATTTAGAAAAGAGATTCTTGGTCTTCATAGATGAAAAGAGTCCATGAATAAATACTATGCATACCTGGGATAAGATTCTTGATGGTCTTGAACTTGAAGAATTGGAATTCCCTTAGTTCTTAAAGAAGATTAGATTTTGTTCTTGGAGATTAATGTTAGGGAGAAACCCTAATCTTGTTTGAAAATTGACCTTTCTTGAATATTCTTGGTTTGGGAATCTTAATTCTTGAATATCTTGTGGAGAGTGTGATGGGATCTTGAAGTTAATTGAGAAGAAACCCTAAGTTTGTTCTTGGGAACAAAGAGGGTTAAGAGCTTTAGAAACTAAATACCAGTAGCTAAATACGTGTTTTTGGTTTTTTATATCATGGGGTAATGTTTTGGTTGAGGGAAAAATACCAAAATACCCCTACAAACTTACTTTCTAGTTGCTGAAATTATAAGCTGACGACATGGGTTGATAAGCCGTGAGGTTTGTGATAGCCCCTCATCCCAGGTCGTCACCTAGGACCTAAAATTGATGGGTTGATGTTTAAGCTTGACAACATTAGCTGATAAGTCATCAGAAATGTGATAAGCTATCAGATAGGTCGACAAAAATATGATAAGCCTGAAGACAGGTCATCAGAAATGTGATAAGCCATCAGACAGGTTGTCACTTAGTTTCCAGGCTGACATGCTGGAATAAAATAGGTATAACATTTTGCTCCAATATTAAATTTTTGAAAAATTGGTATCATTCCTAAGATAATTCAATTATATATATTTTCTTGGGTCATGTGCTCAAAAATTTGTTTTACAATGAGAGATATGATAATTTTAAATTTACTATAGCAATATCCTTTCCAAGAATTCAATTGGTAAGGATTATTTTGATTCGTCTGATAGCTGGGAGTTATTTGAAGCCTTAATGTACATCAAACTTACTCATAAAACTATAAATGAATCATGATGTACTATGACTGAGATTGAAAAATGGTGCTAATATTGATTTGGATTTTTTAGGTTATTACAGTATCTCCCCTTTGGGAACATTTATCCTCGAATGAGATTGACTGAGAGGGAAGGATTGATAGACTGAACACGAACTTAACATGAATAACTGAAACATGATCTCATGATTGACATGACTAATAAACTAACCAATCATACTAAACATGCATAGCTGATGCATGTGTAACTAATTCGTGAATGCATGGTTGAGGTTTCTGATAACTGAAGTTCTCGCAATAAGAATGCATATCTAATGCATGATTATATAACTGAAGTGGCACATGTATGCATGACTAAATATGCAATTTTACTTGATATCAAGTGTATGATGTAATCCTGAACAAGAAACTGAATAAGTTTAAAGAAAACTGTTACCCTACACGGGAATGCTAATGAGCTTGAGATCATTTACTAAACATACAATAGTAGAAACTTGACAACATAACTAAATCTGATACGGGACAAATGAAATGAACATCATAAACTGAACTAAGCTTCTGAATACATGGTTTACAGCTGAGGTTGGAATTTTAAGGGTCAACTTATGAGTACCCTATACTCTGAACTGGATTCGTTATGCGAAGAGAAACTAAATGAGTTAAGATATAAGAGAGTTAAGGGTTTATGGGGTATCTCCTCGGGAAACTATGTTTCTCTAAGAACGCTCACCTTGCTGAGACACAGGGGGGATGCACAAAGCATCTACGAACTTGATTATAACTAAACCTCGGGAGTCTAAAGCTAATGCATGATGCATAAACTGAACTAAACTTGTAATTAATAAGAGGTTCTACCTTGGAATAGTTACATTCCCTGAGACTTCAAATAGTATAAATAGATGCAAGAATGAGAAAACAAACTATACCAATCTGACTGCTTGATTGCTAAACTGACTTACTGACTTTACTAGCTAACTCGTGCTGAAACATAAGCTTAAAGAGAGAAAGAGATCTAACAATGCATACCATGAACATGAAAGACTTGTAATGTACCTGAATCTAGGTCAAGGAAACTTTCTAGATCATGACGGGTCTTGAGTGCATAAAGTCTATTCTGATGCTGACCACTCTTAGTGCCCTGCTGATGTAAATCTTTATCCCTCTGTGCTAGAACTCTACACTATCGCACCTATGGCCTGGCTTTCCATACCCAAAGCATACATCACTGCCTGCTCTACATTCACCTAAGGTATTCCTACCACACTCTTTGTAAAGTAGATAGGTAAGACTCATGTTCTCACTACCCTGGGCCTCAGAGCTTAGCGCCCCATCATGACGGTCACTCCTGAACTTGGGTACTGGTGCACTATCTGAGGAAGGAGCTAGGACTAGAAACTTTTAACTATGCTGAGAAAGGTTACCACCCTGTGACTTAGGTTGAGCAAAGCTAAAAATACCTGTCCTTGATCTCTTACTCTATCTCTCCCTCATCCTAATATTCTACTCCTCTATCTGCAGAGCATGAGTAGTAAGCCTAGCTAAAGTCATATCACTATTTAACATCACAGACCTACACTCTTTGACCACCCTATCATTCACCCCTGAGACAAACTTACTCATCTAAGCTATACTATCTGCAACCACATGAGGGGCATATCTCGCTAATTGAGTAAACTTGAGAGAATACTCTTTCACTATCATATTGACCTTCCTAAGATTAATGAACTCAAGTACCTTGGCTTATCTAAGCTCTAGGGGAAAGAATCTACCAAGGAAAGTTAAATCAAACTCCTCCCACTCAACTGACCCTTTATCATCTTCCCTCTCTGACTTCCATTGCTTGAACCAAATATGAGCCACATCGTGTAACTGATATGTAGCTAACTCAGCACTCTCAATAGTAGTCACCCTCATAATGTTTGTCACCTTCTGAACTTGATATAGGAATTCCTATGGGTCTTCATCTGTCTTAGACCTGAGAAAGGTTGAAGGATTTATTCGGGTAGAATTGGCCACTGGGTTGGTTGGAACGACAGCTGGTCATTCATTATGGGCAGCTACTGACTAAGAAGGAGTGGTGAAGGTGGTCCTAAAATCCGCATGAGAAACATGATTGCCCAGAGGTTCTTTAGGCTGAGGGGCTGACTGATTTCTTCCCTTGGGAGGCATATTCTGAAATAAAGAGAAAAAGCATATTAGACTGAGAGATTGACTTGATATTATGCTCACTGGCACGACATAAATACTGAAAGAAGGGAAACTATTCCTAAAATATCTTATAGCCTCTTGCACAAAAATATGGAGCTCAACACACCAATGTACAAGATCTACTAGATGCAACTTTCGAACTTCCTAGGACTCTATTGAACCTTAGGCTCTGATACCAAGTTTGTATTGCCCTAATTTTCTGAACCAAAATGCTACACAGTGCTCATGACCCTAAAAGACCACAAGCTAAACCATGACTGATATTTGTACCTGTACACTGCATAATATAAAACTATAAATGCGGAAACATGAACTGAAAGGCCATAAGGTTTAATACTGAACATAATCTGAATAATAACAATGTATGAATAATATGGTATAATAATACCAAAACAAAACTGAAATATTAAAATCTAAATCTAGTTTATAATCTAGTCTGAAAGCCTCTAACTATCTGAAGTAAGGAGTGGAAAGAATATGTCTCCAACTAACTCCCGACTACTAAAAGCCAAACTGAAATACTAAAGTAATAAAGTAGTAATCATTTCCTCAAAAAATGAGGACTAACTACTAACTCTAACTGCTGAAATCTGCAATGCTACTACTTCTCTGGAACTCATGCCTCTAAACGATGGTGTAAAGTAAAACACCATAGCGCAAATACATCAATACGCCTAAATGTACTAGGTATACGAGTGCGGTAGGCTAAATGAAAAGGGTTTATATGTATGAACAATGCTGACTGATATGAACGTGAGAATACATACATGCATAAGTAACTATAACTGAACTCATGGTGATACTGACTACTAAGTCTTAATGCTAACAACATGAGTATACTAATACTGAGATACTAAATGATTGAGTTCACTGATATTTATATGTAATTTACTACTAAGTGAGGAACTGATACTGTATTACTGAATAGATGAATGACTATTTTCGATAGTTTGAATTATGAAGAACTGGTCTGATTGATTGTTTTTAATTGTTCCAAAACTTAATATTGATAACGTAAGTTATGATGACTGATATAACAGATATGACTGTGATGATCAGCATAAACGATGTAGCTGATACTGAGTGACTGTATTTGACAGCCTAAGTTCTGATGGAACTATCTGAGTTTTGTTATGTATGGAGTAACTAAATCTGAGATCAATCCTATCTAGCGGGTGATCTCTGAGTATAATGATAACAAGGATGATTTGACTTAGTCTAAGATCATTTCTACCTAGCGGGTGATTTTTAATCTGATAATACAGATAGTGATTGACCATAGTTAAGTTCAGTCCTATCTAGTGGGTGATCCCAAAGTCTATTAATAATGATAGGGATTGACTGTATCTAGCAGTCCTAAATCTATAAATAAAACTGTGGGATGTATTCATCTAACCGACATGCCCCTTTCTAGCTAGTTTGGGGTCCAACCTGTAAACCCAATTAGAAGGGTGCCAGTACCGTACCACTGGTAAAGACAACTATTGTGGAGGCAGTCCTAATCTAGCGGATGACCCCTGGGATCATTCCTATACATTTAAATGTGCTAACGGGTGATCCCTGAGTATGTCAGTCCTATCTAATGGGTGACATCTCATACCTATGCTGGTTATGTAGTTCTGGAACTTAGGGATTACTTCTAGGGATCTCATTCCTGTCTAGCAGGTTTGTCCCCATCCCTAGGCTCGCTCGGTGCTGAATCCTACTCCCATTTCAAAGACACTGAACTAATTAATTGAGCAGAACTAATTAACTAAACTAAACTGATTAGCTGAAATAAACTGAATAGTTGAACTGAAACTAATGGTATGTTTAGCGAAGCTAAACCAAGTTTACTGAATTCCATTGACTAACAAAATATACTGATGTCTGAGGACTGACTGAGAGTAATGTGTTAATGAGATTTTACTTGGAATCCTGAAAATACTCAGATTATTGAACTACTAATATTTTCTGAGATTTCCTGAGTCACATAGTTGACTAAGTTCTATGGATCATGGATTGACAGAGAGTATCGTTAAAACATGACATGGATCTAGGCACACGGATAATGTTTTAGGTACAAGGACCCCCAAGACCTGATAGAAGGAAACTGACATAGCCTGACTTGCTTGAATACATAATAATCATCATAATATAATTACTGAAGCATTTCATCAAACATGTGATAGGCATAAGCTTGTACATACATGAGTATTTCATGATATCATACTAATTAGACACTTTTCCTTTATCTAGGCATTTAACCCAACACATGGTAAGCATAGAATATGTAAACAACATCATACGACAATTAGTTGTCATGATTTAATTCTAATTTAGTCATTCAAGGGTTTAGTCATAGGATTTCATGAATCTATACCATTACAAATCAACCCATATGGAATTTAACACTCATTCATGGAATACAATTCAATTACTCATTTTCAACATGAACAAGAGCAACCCAATCATGAAATTCGTTAAAAAATCCAGAAATTTAATTTAGAAAAGAGATTCTTAGGCTTCATGGATGAAAGGACTCCACCAATGAACACTATGCATACCTGGGATAAGATTCTTGATGTTCTTGAACATGAAGAGTTGGAATTCCCTTAGTTCTTGAAGAAGATTGGATTTTGTTCTTGGAGATTAATGACAAGGAGAAACCCTAATCTTTTTTGAAAATTGACGTTTCTTAAATGTTCTTGGATTAGGAATCTTAATTCTTGAATATCTTATGGAGAGTGTGATGGGATCTTGAAGTTAATTTAGAAGAAACCCTAAGTTTGTTGTTGGGAACAAAGAGGGTTAAGAGCTTTTGAAACTAAATACCAATAGCTAAATTTGTATTTTTGGTGTTTTATGTCATGGGGTAAGTTTTAGGGTGAGGGAAAAAACCAAATACCCCTACAAACTTACTTTCTAGTTGCTGAAATTATCAGCTGACGACATAGGATGATAAGCCTTCAGGTCTGTGATAGTCCGTCAGCCCAGGTTGTCACCTAGGACCTGAAATTGATGGGTTGGTTTCTAAGCTTGACGACATTAGCTGATAAGTCATCAAAAATGTGATAATCCATCAGAAAAGTCATTAGAAATGTGATAACTCATTAGACAGGTCATCAGAAATATGATAAACCATCAGACAAGTTGTTACTCAGTTTCTAGGCTGACAAACTGGAATAAAATGGGTATAACTTTTTGTTTTGATATTGGATTTTGGCGAAATTGGTATCGTTGGAAAGATAATTCCATTAAATATAATTAGGTGGGTCATGACCTCAAATATTCTTAGTACAACAAGAGATATTCTCATTTGAAGTTGACTATAGCAATATCCTTCCCAAGAATTTAATCGGTAAGGAATGTTTTGATTCGTCTAATAGCTGGGAGTTACTTGAAGCCTTAATATACATATAACTTACTCATAAAACTATAAAATAATTATGATGTACTATGCATGAGAATGAAATATGGCGCTAATATTGGTTTGGATTTTTCGGGATATTACATTTTCATAGAACCCATACACCTATTTCTCATTTGCGAGGTAGGGTTCAGGGGCAAAACACATCCACCTAATTGTAGTGCTCCTTTCATGGAATTATGGGAACTTGTCTTCTACCTTGTCTAGGCTGATACCTCTTTCAGGGAGTAGCTTTGTTCTGTGGAAGTCTATTTTGTACTGGTATTTGCATTCTGTGAACATGAATTGGGTGTCATCAAAGTCTCCCATTGTTGAATCCTATAACCTGTAAACAGTTCAGCATATGCCAACATTAGCAACATTACAATAAATATATGCTAAAACAAATCTATAGGCTCATGTGGTATTGCTATAGAAGGTTTTAGGGGTAGTTAATGTGTAGCAGGACATTTTATGACTATCAGAACTTACCCTCAGGTATGGCGATCGCGGAGCGTTGGCCGTGACCGCCGTTATGCTATCGTGGTCATCAGGGCCGCGATTGCGGTACATAAGGCCTGATCTTACAATTCCTTCCTAGTATTTAAAATTTAATTTTAACCAAAATTCTGCAGTAACACTAGGCATGACAACAAAAGCAACAATGAAGTTGAGCCTGCTGTGCAAGTTTATGTCCTCGAATGTAAATAAATTAAAAATAGTTTTGTAGGAGAAGATATACCTCAACCTGAATGGGTTAAGGTCAGATTTTGGGTACTTAAGACTTCCCCAGTTGTGTGCATACCAACTTATAACAGTTAACCACAGCACTAAACACTAACAAACATGCATTTCGCAATGAAAATACTACTTCAGGCCTTTGTTTATACTACACGTTCGAAGTAGGAAATAGGTATTAAAAATAAGGGGATTTAAACAACTTACCGATTTAAAAAATTTATGGGACAAATTGGTACTTGAAAATGCAATGCAAAGCCATAAATTTTTAGAGGATTTCGAGTGAATTTTGAAGGAGATTTAAAGAATTTTAGGGGAATGGGTAATTTGAATGAGTCTTTAAACTGAATTGACCTCGGTCGCGGTCCCAATTATGCATTCACAATCATACGGATTCCACGATCGTGATGACACAGACTGCAGTCGCGGTAACTAAGACCTATCAACAAGGTTTTCTGTACAGTCTAATTTTCTAATTCCACACATTCCTTTCCAACTTCAACAAAAATTTCTCTTGGCACCCCAAAGTTCTATGAATTATGCATGAACACAAACAAGAAGTTATTCTAATTTATAATGCATAAAAAAGAAAGGATATGTGCCACTTTTTGTCGCATGATGGATTACCGCCCATCGAGAGCTTAGTTTAAGATTGTAGCTTGACATTTCCACTACTTCCTTTTTTGTCTCCACTTATAAGATTTGAATCACCATCCTAACTTTAGCTCAATATCCAATGAGCGGCAGAGGGACAGAAAATTCAAATCTTCAAAAATAAAACTTGGAAGAGATTGTAAAATGGCAAGAAAGCTCCTATCTCGGCAGAGGGACAGAAAATTCAAATCTTCAAAAATAAAACTTGGAAGAGATTGTAAAATGGCAAGAAAGCTCCTATCTCGCCATTTTGAAGACTAAAACCTTTTACCCAACTTCACATCGATCTTTTGGATTCTATCCTTAGGTAAAACTAAGCACATCAATAAGAAATTCCTTGTACTATGGAAATTAAGAATCTTAGCTTTTGATGGATGGGGCTCCATATGCTCCATCGGGATGACAAACTCCAAAATACAAGAGTTGGATTCCACCTCCCCACAATCCTCTATTTGGTAAAAAGGATGGATACCCATCACATCCTCTATGCCCAATGTTGAAATGTGGGATGAACGAGGTCTAACACCTAACTTTGGGTTAGCTTCCTCTAAAGCATTGTCACCCCAAAATGAGCTAGACTCATCATAAGAGGTTTGCTTTGCCTCTTCTTTTGACTCTAGTATCTTTTCATTTATTATGGCTTCTTCTCCCTTGTATGGAAATAATGATTGGGAAGTCGTTGAGGAATATCCGCTACCAAGCTCATCATCATAGTTTGGTTTCTCTTCATGATAACACTCCTCTTGATTATTGGGAAAGGTAGTGATAGTTTCAAGTTTTTCTTCTTTGCCTAATAGCTCTTCCTTGACACCCATCCATTCTTTGTAAATGTATTCCATATTTGCCCTGTTGAATCTACTTGGCCCAAAATAGTTTGGAGCATTGCTTCAAGATTGGTGGATTTGGATTGTTGCTCTTCTTTCTTTTATTTATGAGACCTATCAAACTCATAAGAATAGCTAGCAGCTCGATTAGTATAATAGGGGGAATGGGTGTTTGAATACTCATCCCCATGTCCTTGTAGACAGCCAAACATGGGGCAACCATACTCCCACTCGGATTGAGATGGTAAAAGCTCTCCCTAAGGAACATACTTAAAATCTCTCCAGAAGTATGGCCTATAACAATACGAACATGGGGTGTCACAGTATTACTTCCAATCATTAAAAATATATTTATTATAAGACGCCATTAATAAAAGTAAAGAATGAAATAAAACCTACCCATAGATAAAAGTCACAAAAAAATATTTACAAGCTTGAATTCAAGCAAGTAACTAAGATTTCAAACTAATTTAATACGCCAAATTGTTACTCGACAATGGAGCCATTTTTTATAACACTCAACTTACACGTCAACTTAAGTGCAAGGCGGTCATCATCAATATATTTATCCAACTTTGTAGTCGGGGTCGAATCCAAGAGGAACAATGGAGTGGACATCAAATTAATTTGAAATGATAGTTACAAGTTAAATTAAAACAAATGGTACAAAAAGGTAAAATGGGGGAGGTGAGTTCCTACACTAATGTTTTTTTTTGGATTTTCTTGTATAAATTTGGGTCTATGAATAATTAGAGTTGCAGTAATTATGTACGAATCTTGAGATTATGCATTACTAAGGGAGTGACATGTGGAAGTTAGTCATTAACATCGATTTAGTAAATCAAATATAGGTAGGTTTGGTTATAGATTTTTATGCTAGTCTTTCAACAAAACACCAAACTTTCACCAATTTATCCTTCCGAACACCTAATAGGAGTTTTCAACAATTACCAACCATAACCTCAATCAAAGCATCCCTATTTTTAGGATGACACCCATGGTATAGTCAACCTCACTTTCACCCTTATTTCTAAGATAGTGAGAATTTATCAAACTACACATATAATTGTGTATCATTGCTTTGGTATCTATTTCCCTATTTTGAGGATTATATATATTCCAAATCTTCACCTAAAACCCTTCTTTCAAAAATATTCTTGGGTTTTCTAGAGCTTGGAGCTTTCACCCTTCAAACCTATGTGGGTATTTGGAGATTTCACCTATAAAGTCCTAAAAAACTAGCATAGCAATAATAGAACCCATAAACATTAACTACCAAATAGATGCTAACAATAAAAACCCTGACACACTTTAATCCCTATTCACACATAACCTTAAGAGGGAGATTTAGCTACACATAAAATAAATAAGCATAGATATACTCATAGTCTCCATTAAATAAATTTGTGGTAGATCTAAGTGAATGTTGCTTCAAACTTGGATCCTCCACAATATCAACAATGGAAGTGAGAAAATCTTCCACTTGGAAAGTCTCCAACGTATTCTTCACCCAAAATTTATACAATATTTTCTTCTCCAGAAATAGAGTCTACAAAACCCTAAGACAATCTAGAGGAATATTGTGAAAGAAGGAATGTGACAAATGAATCCTACGTCAAATTAAGGTTTTAGTCTTTCTGTTCAAATTAGGATCCGCATATGTAATTATAATTTTTCCCTTAGACTGAACATTTCCGCCAAGATGCGATAGTGCAAGTCTAGCTGCGACCATAGCTACGCGATAGCGATTGGCTTCTGCGGTCTTGGTTGATTGACCATATTGACTGACCACGACCGCAGCCCATAGACCGCGACTGTGGTAACTAAGGATAGTTCACTACAGGTTTTCAGCTTCACTTTTTTTGCTCCCTTTTGATCATTTCAAGCTCCAATCTACATCTCTTTGTATTTTTAACTCCTATACCTACAACGCATGGATTTCACTGCATTAAATCACAATTATGACTCATTTAGCCATTTAGGATAAGGTAATGTGCACGAAAAATAAGTGCGAACGAGTGGTAAAATCACCACTCATCATTTATTCAAGGCCCTACCTGAGAAATATGGTGTGAAACATTGCAACACCTTAGAATCTTCAAGAAAGTGGGTAGGTTGAGGTTTCCAATCATAAGATCAAGACTATGAATGCCAATAGAATTTACTGGTCGAAAAGTAGATAATGAACTTTTGGCCTGCTATGTAACTCTTAAAACCGCTATAGGTTCCTTACCTTATTAGCTTGTGCACGATAAGGCATGTCACTTTTCAATTGAATTTGAGCTCAAGGTACTATGGGCATTGAAGAAGCTGAATTTTGAGTGGAGCGATGCTGCACCCTTGAGGTTGGATAAGATGAATGAGTTAGATGAATTTTGACTCCATGCATATGAGAGTTTAGCCATTTATAAAGAGAAGATAAATTTGTACCATGATACAAAGATTGATAAAAAGGTATTCTAACCTAGTGTGTGGTCTTGTTGTTTAATTCAAGGCTTCACCTATTTCCTAGAAACCTATTTCCACATGGTGAACTTGAGCTAAAGCGAGATTGAGATGTCCCATTAAAGGTGAACATGCATTATCTTAAGAATTAAATATAAAGTATGGAGGAGCGGATAGTGTGTCAAAATGTCAGGCTTTGTAAAGTCTGAGTAGCCAGGAAAATTGAGTCGTGCTGAGATGTTAAATCAAGTGCTACTTGGGAGAAAACCTAAGGTTTTAGTGTTCACTTTATTTTTATTTTGAAGGTTAAAAGTTTGGATAAACACATGGAGAATGGTAAAAATTGCCAAATTTCAAACAAATCTAGGTAACTGGACCTACAACCCTACTTATGGAGTCATAGGCCCAATTCACAACATCTAAGTTGAGTTGTGGGAATCAAAAAAAATTTTAGGTCTCTGAAGTTCAACCTACGGACCATAAAACCATCCTTGTAAGCACAACCTACGATCTCATAGGTTGGAATAATAGGAATAAAAGGAAAAATGGGTTGCAAAACCTACATATGGGACCTACCTACGAGCCCATAGGTACTACCTAAGCACCGTAAGTAAGGTCTGCCAATGGGCTAATATATTTAAAAAAATTAGGTTGGGCTATTTAGACTCGCTCTGGCATGCCAACGTTATTTAAACCCTAAATCCAACCCTCCAACACCTTCAACCCTTCAAATTTAGAACTCTTCAATTCAAACTCTCCAACTTCCATTCCTCAGTATAAAAGGAAAACCCTACTCCTCATCACCCTACTTGCACACAATATTCAAAGAGTTAGGGATAAAATCACGAGTTCATCTTCCACTTCTACATTATTCATTCAAGGTAAGGTTTTCTTGGATCCAATTAGTTTGAAAAGAAAATTGTTCTTGAACTTTAAGCTTGATATTACCCTAAAATAAACCTAAGCTTATGCAATTTTCATAATTCTTGCAATAGTTAGAGACTAAAACTTGTGAACTCGGTGGGTGCATATCTTTTGAATTAGGAAGCTTATGATCATATTAAAAGTAAGAAGTAGCTGAATAATGCGAATAATATGTGAATACCTGTTTAACTTAAAGTGATGCATGTTGTAGTGCTTAAATTTGATCCAAATTTTGGAAATTTATCTGTGTTGAATGGAATTTCAAGAAAATTTTTGCATATCCTCATCCTGAACCCAAGAACCCTACTTACAAGGATGTAAGTTATACCTACGAGCCCGTAGGTGTCCATGTAGGTGTCAAACTTGAAGAACTAAAGATTCAGGGATTTTTCTCCTACTTATGAAGTCTACCTATGTCTCTGTAGGTACTACCTACGACCTATAGGTAGGGGTCATATATAGCCTTTGCAAAGGAATGCCAATTTTTTTCTCAGTTCTTGTTCTTGAATTGTGTTTTAATCACTAAAAACTCCTTTTACAGGTATAATGGCAACTAAGGTTACTCAGAAGAAACGAGTACAGTCTAGGTTATGAGATGAGTCGCCTGAGCGAATTGGATTTGTGAAGGAGTATTTGGTGAGTGGGGACAATACAACTTTGGAACCATGTTAGACTCAAGGTATTGTACAAAGGCAAGCTATATCCAGGGAATCTATTCAGTAGGGCTCTCAGCCCTCACCACTATAGGCATTATTATTAGGGCCTCAAACTTCTCCAACTCATTTTGTTTAGATTGGGACCTGGATAAATTTAACCATGAATTCACTACCGTACTCTCTCCAGTCTAATAAGGGAGAGAATAAGTTAGGTTTTAGTTCTGCTAAAGGAGAAGATGAGTTAGGTACTCATTTTAGTTAGGAGGAGGATATAGTTGGCTCCTAGTCTGAGGAAGGGTTGAAGTCTGCATCTGATTAAGTTAATAGTGAGTTAGTTGCACCCCAGTCTGAAGAGGGTGATGATGTATCTTAAGGATCTCAGGAGGTTTCTACTTTATTTAGTGTACTACGGTTGGTGTTATTTCAGCTTCTTCTTCTAAGTAGTCCGAGTCGACACACATCTCCCCAGCTCTACTTGCCCAAGTTAATAGATTATGTATGGAGGGAATATATAGTCTTTATGATAGAGAAAGCACTATTATTGAGTAGGGTAGATTGCAGTGTGATAATATAGAGGAGACCCAAATTAAGATAGCCACTTTGGTAGGTGCTCTAGACCTTTAGGCTGCATTTTATATATATCTACAAGGGTGGATGACCCAACCCTTAGGTTTTTACTGTTGGGAGATTGTTTGAAAGTTTTATGCTTTTGATACAACATCTCTTTATTTTTTTACCTCTGCTGAGAGAAGAGGAGTGGACCAACCCCTACTAACTCACATACTAGTCTAAGGGGTTAGGGTTTATGTTTCAAAGAAGATGATTACATTGTTCTTATTTAGGTTGGAGTTTATGGGGCCAACCACTATTATTGATTTTGATTATTGTTTGAGGTTAGTGAGTAGTAGGCACACGATGAGAGATGCTGAGCACAGGGCGCAGAGAGTTAACTTGGCTAGATAGGTAACTGAGAAAATCATAGAGTGTGGTAGTAATGACCCTTATATTGGGGGAAATAGATAGATTAAGAAATCATTAATGTGTTTTGTAGTAAAGTTTTTGTAGATGATAGTGAGGCATCATTAGAGTCCGACATCTATGGACAATGTCTAACTTGGGATAGAGTAGTAATAATTTCCAGCCTAATAGCTGGTTATGATATTTATTTTTCTAGGTAGATACGAGATGAGATCCATGAGAGAGCATTATGAGAGTTCACCATCCTTACCTTCCCTTATCGTATATAGAGATTATGTGATGCAGATTGAGTGACGCCTATTCTAAAGGTTGATTAGAGGATCGAAGTCACCTAGATAGCAGGTATTAGATCGATTAAGGATGCGGCCAACCCTATTGCATAAAAAAGTGCACATCCGTATACTTTTTCACTGTTACCCATTTTATGGGGCCTTCTATATCGCCCGAGCATGTTGAGAGCCAACACCAGTTGGTGACTTGAATATGGGCAGTCAAAGAGTTGAGCCCACGACTACTGCATGTGGTAAGGTGGTTGTAGAAACTTCAGGTCCAAGTTCGGCTTTTACTTTATCCCCTCTCCCACGAGTTTTTAGGTTTGTTGGTTTGCCTCAATAGTTCTTACAGCAGTTTGTTAATCGACAGTAGGAGATGATCAATCATCAGAAACATATAGAGACCCAATTGGCCATATTATTTAGGCATATATAACCATGGGTCCATATTGTAGAGGCTTTCAAGGCTAGAGAAAAGGCTTATATGATGGATAATAACACTCAAATTGCACTCTTAAATGGGTGTAAGAGATTGTTGTCAATATAATAACCCAACTTAGGTTTGTGTTTAATCCACAAGGAGTGAAAGCATGGAATGAAAAAGTCAAGAGCATTGATAGTCTACTAAAAGATGACCCATAGTTTGAATAAAACAAACATAAATTTAAAATGGGGGATTTAGTTTGAAAGTTCTTGTTAATGACAACTACTTCAATTTTAGTGCACTATCTTGGTGTTGAAAAATGCTAAGAGTGAATTCAATTGAGAATAAGCCTTGGGGTTAAGCACTTCTAAGAGTGGGTTCATGCATGGGCACTCTGCAATTTATCCAACTTTTAGCTAAAAGTCATGGGTAGGCTAGATGTCAATATATTGATGTCAATCTTTCAATTACAACACCAAATTTCACAAATGAATTCTTTCAAACACTCACAAGTGTGACAATTTTCCACATCTATTGTTTCAATTGACAACCTTATGTCTAAGTGATGTCATTAAATGAAATGAATCAAGTTATTGGTTGAGTTTAGTCCTTACCCATGTCCCCTCTTTCAAGAATGACATAGGTTCAAGGGTGCTTGGGGTTTGCAACCCCCAACTCTTAGTTAAATTATGAAATAAATGCAACGCCAATCACAAATAACTAATTAGAAGAATAATTACCTAACACCTATGCACTACCACAATCTAAGAAAGCATGACACCAATATTTAAAATGAGCTACTCATAGATAAAAAGGTTAAAAGTATACCAAAGTTAACATTGACTTCATCCATGAGAAATAAATTGAATGTAGTTCCAAGCTTGGAGTTTCAATAAATCTTTAATAGAAAATCACTAATTCTTCTCTGGGAATCACTCATAAATATTTTATATTCTAGGATGAAAAGATAGGTGCTAAGATGAAAACATAGAAGCTAAGATAAAAAAAAATGAAGGCTAGGTCTTGAAAAAAGAGCTAGAAACCCTTCTTTAGGCCCCACTTCGACATTTGACAAAATTACAAAATTACCACCTTGCTTTTGATTTTATTAAGTGGATCTAAAGTGGATATAAAGAAGATAAAGAATAGATGGGTGGTAGCTCCAAAGCAGATGTAAAGCGGCTGACTTTTTTCCTTCACATTTGTTCTCTTGTTGACTTGAATGACTTGCTCATCTTCCCTTTTTACTTTTACCTACATAAATGAGAATTAAGTAAGAGAGGACCATCAAATTAATAGAAAAACATGATAATTTAGGCTCAAAAGGTACTATCAAGTCGTCAAATTGACGACTTATCAATGGCCGCCATAGAGTGGTTCATGAGAGAATTGCATGGGCATATAGATAGTTTTAAGGCTCAAAAATGAGCACGAATTTGTGAGGCTTAGGAACCTAAATTATCAAGCCTATGTGACGAGGTGTCCTCATTGAGATAAGAGATGTGCTCTTTAGCCGAGATCTATATTCTAGTTAATCGTAGGTGGTTTTTTCTTTTGCGTGACCACTACCTAGACCTCCACCTATGGTTTTTGATTTTATTCTGAGATGATGACTCCCCGCCTATGGGAGACAGGATAAGATGAGAATATTATGAGTTAGGTGACTCTAAGGAGTTTTGGTGGGCCTTGAAAATGGTGACTATGAAGTTTGTGTTGCAGCTCGATACCGGTAAGGATAGGCATGCTTGGCTTACATGGGGCACCTCTTCTAGTCATGCATCACTATCTCCTCTTGGAAATAAGCCACGAGATGCCCCATATTGGGGCAATCCATATTCTGATGCCTATAGAGTATATATCCCTATACCTTTATGTTGTTTAGTTTCTCGTATGCATCGGGGATAGTGTATCAACTTTCAATTAGGAGTAGGGGTGTACATCAGCCAAGGGTTTTTTTGTCGTGTTTCATATCCCGTCGTCTATATTATTATAGTATAACTGGCATGTTTAGGTATTATATTATGTTATTTTGTTTGTGTGTTGTTTATGTTTAATTAGAAGAAAAATAAGGAACCTAAGTACAATTGACATGTTTTATTTTGTGCTAAAGTGTTTGAGAAACAAAATGATACCCCTCCTAAAAATTTTGTGAACTGTGTTATGTAAATATATGTGTGACCATTGTGTGAATATTGTTATGACATTAGAACTAGGGAGAATATCATCAAAGCTTAGCGCTACATGAACCGATCAAGTAGTAGTTCATAATGTAACCCTTTGCCATGTGTTTGTGAGGCACTTACCTAGTTCTCTTTTTGAATTTAATTCAGAACTTTCTCAGTTAGTCTTTCTTAGGTTATAGTATAGTTGGTTAGGATGTCATTGAATAAGTCCACTCTTATCCTAAAAGATTGACCAAATAAGAATAAGTATCCCTTGATCCCTGATTCGAGCCTAAATTGAAGTATTTTCTTATTTTCACCTTTTCACCTTCCCATTTAATCACAATGAAGTTGTTTTGGCCCTAGTTGCTCTTTGGACACTGTGCACCTCAACTCAGACAAATTGCCTAAGTTGAGGGTGGATATCATAGGTATGCATATTTGAAATTGAGTATGAAGAAGGGAGTGGAATAAATAAAAATAAAATTGGGCGGGGTGTATTAATAACATGTAAAAGAAGAAAAAAAGAAAATAAAATAAGAAAAGGTGAAAAAATGGAAAAGAAAAAAAAAGTGAATAAGGGAAGGGAATGAATAAACCACACCCAATCCCAATAAGAAGTAAAGGAGGCAAAGAGAGAAATAATAGAAACATGGTTAAGTAGTGGAGCTAACAAGATAAGTGTGGTGTCAAGAAGGGTGAGTGATGTCTCCCAAATTACACCTCACAATGAAGTATAAAGTGGTCGTCGAAAAAATATAGTACCCAATGAGGTTGCGATCGATCCAACGAAGAATATGGTTAGGACCTAGGTTAATGTAGTAATTTGAACTATTAATTAATTATTTTTTAAAGTGGGGATTAAGAAAAACAAGTCGACAGTTTGTAAATCGAACTAAAAAGCAAACAAATATCAATTTATGTTGACAAAATCAATGGGAATGATTAACTCGAACGGTGTTCCCCTTAACTAGAATCGTGTTCCCCCTGAATTCTTAACTTTGCAAACTTATCATGCTTCTTCAAACTATCTCACTGTCTTGTATGCAGAATTTAACAAGGTATGTATCACCAACTTTCTTTTGAACACCTTTGGTGAATTTCATTCATTGGCTTTTGAGTCTCAGAGTGTCCTGCTACTAACCCTTGTCCCGGATCCCAGATTAACTATTACCTTTTGAGTGTCAAGCTAATTAGATGAGGGTTGGTAACCTCAAATTACTGTGGTGATCTTCTTTTCCTAATTTGTACCTCTCTATTGAACTAATATCTAATACTGACAGGTTCTTAATGTCTACAATCGATAAGAAAGCAATCAAACTAAATAAAATTACAATACATGCAAGAACATCAATCAAGAAAGACTTTGCACTTTCTCTGCTTTATTAACCCATCATGGTTTCCACAATCTTAGTTGTTGGATTTAACTACTCATGGCTTGAAAATTACAATTAGAAATCATAAACAAAATCGTGATTATGAACTTACAAATTGAGTAGAGTAAATCTGAAATCTTAAATTCTAAAAAAAAAAAGATGGACGAGAAAAAAATAAACCAATTTTCTCAATCCTCCATGGCAGCTCCAAGCATTCTCTAATAAAAAGTTAACAAGTTACTTCTCAAAAGTTGTCAAAAATTTCATAAAAACTATTTTTGTGAAATATTTAAAGGTGTAAGAAAAACTTTAAATTAAAATAACTGAGTTTAAAACAGACTAGGAAATAAAAACCCAGTCCAAATTGGACTGGATTGTGTCAAATCCAGTGGCCGCCTAACTTTTTCTTTCCAGATGCCTAACTTTTTCTATCTCAATCCTAACTTCACGATGTAGAAGTTAATTATAATGTTGCATTCAATTCATTAAGTTGTCTGCTTTATTTTCTTATATAATTCCTCAATTTTAATTTTGGTTTTGCTCTAAATTTCTTCATCATCACACTAATTTTATCATACAAATAAAAATATAGTATTAAAAATTATTCATAAAATCAATTCTTAGAAAGAGTAGATAAATATACTAAATATGAGACAAATAATAACTTAATATATAATTATTGCCTCACATCAACACCCCGCACATAGACTTTTGTTCGTCCTCAAGAAAATATTAAAGCTCATCTCAACTCATCAAATCTCGGAACGCCACCAATTTGGTTCATACAAACAATTAGACCATATAACAATTCGCAACATTAAGTACACTTTATTATCATTATCCATCAAGTATAAACGAACAACACACCTCGAATCTCATAACCTCAAAGATAGACTCTAACTTATCAAATTTAAGTTTGCTTACCTATTCTTTTCAAAGAAAGTTAATAACATCACATATCTATCACAAAATAAGTGCCCTCATAAAAAAAAAATAGTCCACACACTCAATTCAAAAGATTGAACATAATTTAAGAACTCAACATTAACGAACAACTCTTACACTTACAAAAATAAATTTCACATGTATGCACAAAGAACCATAAGCTTTTCCATTATGTACATCTCCACTAATTCAGTATGCTCGAATAGAATCAAATAGTACTTTAACAGGTTCTAATAATGGTCAGGGAACAGGTAGGAAAACTATATAATATCGACTTACACTTCCTTAAGAACTTTGCACTTTTTAAACTTCATCACCCATTATTTTCTTCACTTTAATTTTTAGCCCTCTCTTCATCAATTACTTTCACTAGTATTCTCATCAAATCAAGAAGGTTTCAATCAATTTTTTCCTCAAGTATTTTCCTTTTCTTTTCATGTCACATACTTTTAAAGAGGGTCTTTTCATCACTTTGTAGCTATCAGTGGCCATCTTTTACACTCAAAGTCAACTTTCTTCAAAAATTTACCGAATTTCAACATATTCTTACTATAGTTCTCAAGAAAGTCGAGTGCAAAAATTAGGGATTCTAAAAAAATAAATCAAGGTAAAAATACGGCTACCTAAAAAAATAGACTACATATTCAAAGGGGCTAACTAGTGATATAATATACTAAAAAGGATAAAATTTACACGACACATCAAAGAAAGCCTACTATCATATTCTAAGTAAAGAAACACTTTTTATTTCTCTTCAACAACATGGAGGGCAAGTTCTCGACAAATGTACAAAAGATGGATATATGCAAAATATTCTTCACCACACCTGGCACAAGCATTAATCAAGATGGATCAATTCCACTTCTAAGATAAATAGGGTCATAACAAACCACAAAATTAAGAATAAATTATATACAAAGTCACAACCATGAGCCTAAATATCAAAAAAGTCTATTAATTTTTTTATACTCAAGCATCCACAGAAAAGTACTACTCAAAATTAGGTATAACTTGCTAGTATCAACCACAAAAAATTTATTCTCTCAAAAGAAATACTCCAACAAATAAAAATATAAAAGAAGAAAAGAAATGTATTCCATAAAAAAAATAATACTATTCAAAGGGTCCCCCTCAAAAAAGAATAAAAAAAATCAAAAGGGTGGGAGAAATATGCTCAAAAAAATAAAAACAAAAGCTATTTGTCTAAACAATAAAAGTAAAATAATTTTGTATTTTTTTTAGTATTTTCATTTCTTTCAACTTAAAATAAATAAATAAAAAATAAGACCTATAGCGTATTTTACCCTTAACAAATTTTGAAACATATCCCATACCACACTTAAAATCATGCATTGTCTCCAAAGCAACAAATAAAATAAAACGAGGGTTAAAGATACTTCTTGAGACCCTCTAAAGCCTAGCTAGTAACATGTGTCTTCAGTTTTCATCAAGGGTTGCACGCTTTCCACACTTAAGTTCACACATGCTATTTAGCTTTAAATTCGGATAATCAGACTTTCACTAAATGTGCAAAAACATACCAAAACAAAATAAAAAATAAAAAATGTTATTATTTAAATAAATAAATAAATAATAAGAAGTTAAACTACTAGTTGGATTGCCTTCCATTTTTATTTCCACTTTGAACTTATGAATTGCACCCATAATTTTTTTTTCTAATTTGCTACTATGATCAAGGGGCGGTGGTATAAAAATAAATGAACCAAACAATAGATATGGCATGTTGCAATTCTTTGCTCTTAAGTGAGGAATGTAATTTTTTAATTTTGGCACAATAAATTCAAGAGTATAGAAATAGTTTTTCTTCTTTTTACATTCTTCTATAGGCTCAGATAACTCGTTTAGTATCTTATTATCCAAATATAATGTGAAAAAATAATTAGAATAAAGTCCAATACGCCTCGACTCATGAATTGTATTATTATTTATGTCCTCATATAACTTTAGTGTACTCTTATCAATAGTGACAACATCAATAAAATTATGATCATGTATTCGATCCTCCAATTTTAGCTCCTCACTTTGGCTTATAAAATTTTTTTCAGTCTCACACAACTCATAACTAAATAATTGGGTGCTACACATATCAACCTTCGCATTCAAATTTTCTTTTAAGTTGTGAATATCCAAGCCAATCCTACAGATATTTTGAATGAACTCATGTTTTTCTTTTGCGAGGAGTGTCAATGTTTCTATCATGCTCTCATTTCGCTCCCATAATATATCTATCTCACTTTTTCAATAATGCATTATATCAAAAGGATAAGAATCAATAAAAAGGAGTTTTCATCACTCCACACTTCCTCTTGTAAAGATGTCATATCAAGAAGAGTAGCAAAATATAAAAAATAAAAGGAACAAAAACTAAAAATTTAAAAAATTATAGGAAAAATAAAATCAATAGTCAAATAAATACAATTGATCTAACCCTAAATCGTATTTCGCAGCAATGGCACCAAATTTTGATGGAGCCCAAATTACACCTCACAATAAAGTATAAAGTGGTCATGAACAAATATAGAACCCAACTAGGTCAACATAAATCCCACGAGGCATATCGTTAGGACCTAGGTCAATCTGGTTATTTGGACTATTAATTATTATTTTTGAAAGGGGAAGATTACAAAGAACAAATCAACAGTTCATAAATTGAACTAGCAAGTAATCAAATATTAGTTTATGTTGAGAGAATCAATGAGAATGATTAACTAGTACTGTGTTCCCCATGACTATAACACCCTGGGGACTTGATCCTTAAAAAATTTCCTTGGTTTTGGACTCACTGAACTTGGTATGACTCAAGGGTACCAGTCGTACCCTTGAATATGAGTTAGGGGTTGTCTTAAGGATTCACTCATACTCTAGGTAGTATGGTTGGCTTGGATACTGCCCAATATATGACTCACTAGGCTATGAATCATATCAGAGCATACGAGTCATGCAATAAAAGTCGTATGGTGCATGATTATCTTGGTCTTGCGGAATCTATCTATGGTACGGTTGGTGGGTATGATTCTGTGTGTCACTCATACCCTTAGGTATGAGTTAGGGACGTGTGATTCAATTAGAAACCAGTGGGTAGGGTCTTGTCATGGTCTTGCGTATGAGTTGGGGTACCAGTGGTACTCTAGGATACGAATGGTATAGGTGAGTAGTACCTCTGGACGTGGCTTGTTTTAATTTTAAGTAAAGGTATTTCGGACATTTCCTACTTCAAATTCCTTATGTCCTAATTTTATATAACCCTTGGTTTCCTTCCATAACACTTGTTAAAGGATTAAACATTTCAAATACTCTCTTAAACTTACTCTTGAAGATTGAAGGCTAGGGTTTCTTCATATGTTCTTCAAATGGCTCAAAGGTCAAGATTTCTTTCGTGAATCTTAATGTATAAGGCATGTACTCCTTCCCTCATTGTTAGTTCCAACTAATGAAATATGCATTGTGTTTTAAACATTTATTTATGGATCATGAATGGTGGTTTTTCAAACATATGTTGAGGGTCTTGATGCATATGGTTTGGTATTAATTTAAACTATACTTTTACATATTTTTGGTAATGGTTTGAATATGTGGTTAGTGTTTAGTTATGGTTTAAAAAATGGGTCTTGAGTAACCCTAACTATGGTAGTTTATGCATTGGTTTTGGTCTTGGTAAAGGTATGCCCTCAACATGTTTGATAAAATGCCTAAAAGAATATTTTCACTCTATTGTTGAACTTTCATTGGAACTCTTGCATAGTTTGGTTTGGTAATGGAACCTTAAATGAATTTGGATGGTTTTACATGGTTTAAATAATATAAATTCTTTAAATATTTGGCATGGTCATAAATGGTTTGGAATAGTTTTAAATGGCATAAATAGTGTACATGGTTTGGAAGGATTAAATGGTTAACGTCAGTGGCTATGAAACTGGTCACTCTTGTGGGCACATGAAATCCCCCAAGTGGTTTAATATATTAAATAGAAGGGCACTTGGAAGTCCCCTTCAACCTATATATGGTTTGCTATGGGTAGTACTTGCAAGTATGGTCAGTATGATGATACTACTACTAAATGGCCTTGGTTAACAAATGGTAAATAGATTAGTTAGTTTCTTGGTAATGGTTTTAATTGGGAAATAATGGCAAGATATGTAGGAAATTTGTGAAAGATGGAGGTCTGCGGGGACCAAAATTGGAAACTCATATTTGCCGATGTGAGATTGGTCTTGGTGACCGTGTGTATAATGTCACACTATATTTTTGGGGATGTACTAGTCATCCTAGGTTTTCTTCCTTAGTCATGCATTTACATGCATTGGGCCCCCTTAAGCAGGGGATATACACTCATATATCCCATGGGTCATTTAGGATGGCAAAGCTATACAACCCAAGTAAAGGTTTTAAATGCATGCTAAACCCGGTTCCCTTTTCCTGCATGGTTATTTAGGTGTATGGTTGTGTTCATTATGGATGGTTTTACTTGGATTTGTAAATGGCATTATTTTATCCTTATTACGAGTGTATGCTAGTGTTCACCCACTAACGTATCTTCGGGCGGCTTTATACCTACGCTATACAAGAACTGACCATTTTACTTCTCCTGCTTAGTGATCAAATTTTGGGACAGTAAATGTTGGATTAAAGTGGAGAGCTTCCATATTTCGAAAGGAAACTATTTCATGTCATGGTTTGCTTTACATATTTCTTATCTTACATAGACTATGGTTTTGGCTATGGTAGGGGGCATGTCCCGACTAGGTACTCTTTGTTTAGTCTAGAGGCTTTGTATGGACAAGTGTGGATTTGGGTATGTTATGGATTGTTTTGTTATATGTACATACATACATTGGCTTATTATCATGGTATTAGTTTTGGCTTCCACATTGTTTTGGTAGATTATTGAGTGGTTGGACTTAGTTGGGTTAGTCTCATATATAGACCTATCCCAAAGTCACTACATGGTTGGATATGCTATCTTGTTATATGTTCAGACTTTAGCCAACACAAGGTATGCGTTTGGTGCTTAGGTTGGGAAATAGGGGCGGTTCTCGGTCCTGTTTGGGCTTGGGATCACCCATTATGACAAGGCCCTAAGTCGGGGCATGTCACTGACTTTTTAACTTTGTAGACTTATGGTGCTTCATCAAACATTCTCAATGCCTTGCATGAATAATATAACAAGTTATGCATCACCAACCATATTTTGAACGTCTTTGGTGAATTTCACTAATCACCTTTTTAGTCTCAGAGTGTTGGGTTACTAACCCTTGTCCTGGATCCGAGATTATCTATTACCTTTTGAGTTTTAAGATAATTATATGAGGATTGGTAGCCTCAATTTACTATTGTGATCTCATTTTCCTAATCTCTACCTCTCTTTTGAAGTAAGTATTGAATAAAGATACGTTCTTAATGTCTGTAGTCGTTAGCAAGAAAATCAAACTGAAGAAAATCACAATACATGCAAGAACTTTAATCAAGCAAATCTTTGGAATTCCTCTGTTTTGTTAATCCATCATGGATTCCACAATCCTAGATGTGGAATTTAGCAACTCATGGATTGAAAATCACAATTAGAAATCATAGACAAAATCATAATTATGAATTTACAAATTGAGTAGAGTAAATCCGGAATATTAAATTCTCAAAGAAAAATAAATGAATATGGAGAAGAAAAGAATAAAACTATTTTGTCTGGCCTCCACGGTGACTCCAAGCTTTCTGTAGTAAAATGTTTACAATTTACTTCTCAAAAGTTGTCAAAAAAGTACATAAAACTAATTTTGTGAAATATTTATAAGCATAAGAAAAAACTAAAAATAAAATAACTGAGTCCAAAATAGACTAAAAAATAAATACTCAGTCCAAATTGAACTGGATTGCATAAACTCCAGTGGTCGCCTAACTTTTTGTTTCTAGCCGTCTAACTTTTTTTATTTCAATTCTAACTTCAAGTGGTAGAAATTAAATATTATATTAAATTTAATCCATTAAGCTGCATGCTTGATTTCCTTATATAATTTTTTTATTTTAAGTTTTTTTGCTTCAAATTTCTTCATTTTTACACCAATTTAATCCTACAAATAAAAATATAATATTAAGCATAATTCATAAAATTAATGCTATAAAGGGATAAATAAAATACTAAATATGAGACAAATAATGCCTAAATATATAATTTGGCACCACATCAGTGAGTCACTATATCCCAAATGTACTATACTTGTCCCCAAGCCTACATTATAAGCCGAGAAAAGTGCTAGTCCAACTATCCAAAAAACTCAGGTATAGAAAATAAGGTAAAGCCTATGGGTATTTTGTGCATATTTTTGGAAATTCTTTTGTAAGCATGAGCATTTAATATAGTTCCTACATTGACATGCATTATTATACTGTGAGAGTTTAGACTTCTTTGTTTGTGATGGTACATGGGTTTTATTGTTAACTATTTTCTTTAAAGATGGTGTAAATTCCATATATGCTTGGTTGTTTGTTGCAAATGTAATGCCATCACTTGATTCCTTTGTGTCATACTATTGTGCTGCATGAATCCACGCTCTGCTTTTAAAAGTTTTAAATAGGAGAGGATAAGAATTTTTAAGCTAAATTGAGTAAATTGTCATAGGTATCTTAGGTTTTTGTTAGTTAAGAATCATGTTTTCGTTGTTATGGGTTAGTTTTATAAAGACATGCAAACATTCAAAGTTAAGGATGTTGATGTCCCATGCTTTCATGACACTTTTGAAGCTTAAAATAAGAAAATTATGCAAGTACTTAGGTCTTTTTGTTAGATATGATGTGTTTTTATGTTGGTTTTGAAGAAAAATAGGCTTTAGAGTAGACAAGGAGAAAAAAGTAATGAAATGTAGTAGGTAATCTACCTACGAGCCCTACCTATGGGCATGCAGGTTAGGTGCGTAGGTATGACTCCTTAAGTTATGAAATCTGAAGTATATACTTATTCCTATGAAGGCCAACCTATAAGGAATAGGTGGTACCTACGACACGTAGGTACCCCTTGTAGGTAGGGTTATGAAGACCTGAAGACTACTCTAATTCCCACGAAGCTACAGATGACTCGTAGGTATTACGACGGCTCGTAAGTGAGGCCATAGGTTGGTGCCAACTCTATTTTCCTACTGTGTTTTTGATAGGTTTTCTAGGTTTTCCGATGTATCTATAAATACCCATTGGATGTTTCATTATTAGTTTACGCACTTTATACACTAATTACTTTGTTTTGAGATCTAAGATACACTTTGATCTTGGAATTCTTGTTCTTGGTTTTTAGGGTTTGATATAAAGTGAAGGTTTTGATTTTCATTCTTATTATTCAAGATGTCATTCGTACGCTTTAAATTAGGAATTCTATGTCTGTTCTTTCAATCACGAGTATCTAAACCACAATAATTAGAGTTGTGGGAACCCTATTGGATTAACAAAACATATGAAGTGAAAAGTCATTCTAAATTGGTAGTTGTGCATGAATTGTGGTTTTCTCTGCTTCAATAATTTTTTAAAGGTAGCAAACATTAGGAACCCTCCTGTATTCGATACTAACTCAAGAGAGAGGTAGAGATTGGGAAAATAAGATCACAAGAGTAATTTAAAGCAACCAACCTTCATCTAATTAACTTGAGACCAATAGGAGATAGTTAATATGGGATCCAGAATAAGAAATAGTGATGTGACACTTTGAATCGAGAGATATGAGTGAAATTCACCCAAAAAAAGATCGAGAGATGGCTCGTTGATACCTAACTTGTTAGATTCTACATGCAAGGAACCAAGCTTGTTTGATAAACATGATAAATCTATGGATTTAAGAAGTCAGTGGGAATACAATCCTAATAATTATCCCATACTGATAACAACCCTACTTGCCAAGCATTGCTACTATAACTACTTTTCATATAGATCCCTCCTTCTATTTGCTTTCTGCACTTTCCAGATACATCACCAAGCTCATGACTGATTTTTTTCCTAATTTTTATGGTATCTATCCCAATTTCTTTGGGTTCTATATTTGACAAGCTATCGCATTATACTTTTTAGGAGGTATAATTTGGGCGACATCAGTTTTCACTTTAATTTTCTCGAACTTAAAGTGATGAGATGATAATTCAATATACTCCCCAAAAGGTTAATCCAGTTAAGGCATTAATCCATAATTAGAGGTTAAAAACTCTTAATTCTTGTCACTAATTTCTTTTACCAACATTAATTTCTTTATTCAAGCAAGCTAAGTTTTAGGGCATGTTCTCAATTTTGCAACCAGGAGAACCCATTAAACTGAAGAGAAAAGTGATATAATCACAAGCTTAATATAAACTAAACAAACCATAACCTAGAATTGAACTTCCACCAAGGATCCAATAACCCTAGTTAAGGAGTTTTAGCTACTCATTATCAAAAAGAAGATGAAAAAGATTAATTTCATAAATTAAAGATTAGAACATAAAATGAATAAGTACTAGAACTTTGAATGAAAATTCAAACCAAGAATAATGTGTGTCATACTCCAAACATGTTTAACAGTGATGCCAATACATTATGTATTTCAACACCAAGTAAAAGATGACTATTCAAACCCTAAGCAAGGAATTTATAGGCTCTAAAAAATAGGGATTTAAACTTCAAATTTGGGCCACCGCATCACGATTGGTGGTTTGCTCGCTGGTCTGTCATGTGGGCAACAGTTTGTCAGATGAACCACCATAATTTTTAGAATCGATCAGCTCTATGTTTATCTCGATGGCTGTAGTGATGGTCCATCGCTTGTCTAAAGGGCAATCTCCCCTCTCTTCATAATTTTCATAGATTTTGATTAGTTGGGATGTCCAGGGTGATGGTCCACCAAAGCCTCGATGATCTGTCAGTTGGACCATTACCCAGTTCCTATTTTTTCTATTTTTCTATTTTTTGGTGATTTTTGGTGCGAAATATTCCCCATCACAGGCTCCTTTATCTTAAAGTTTTGATATTTCTTGCCTTTGAGTTTGATTCCTGAGAACTAGCACAAAATACATTCAAACACTAATAATCATTGGAAAACCTGAAATTATCCTTCTTTGATGATGAAAAGTGTATCATCTTGAGTAGGTACATCAAGGGTTCCCTAAAAGTACTAAAAAGACATTCCTTCAGACGATTGATTCCACGATCGTCCAATAAAGGTACAATTTTACCTTTCGATCATAGGATCATCACCAAAGTATGAGGATATGTCACATCATATGAGTGCATACCATGATCGTACCTACACAGGATGATCGTGTGATGTGATTGTATAATGAGAACTTATACATTAGACACTTGTACCCTATAATTATATAACCTATGATAATAAATTAAAACCATGATTCTAGGTTATGTCATGGAATACTCCCAAAATATCATATTTCAGCATAAGTTTTTGACCCTCTTTGGACCTTAATTTACCATAAATTTTAACAATGTAGGGTACTCAAGACTTTCATTTTGTTCTTATACTCATTCAAACTCATATGTTCCTACTTATTTATAATTTGGACATCAAAATTTTTACGCCTATCAATGGATAATAATAGAAAGTTGATAGTTGTAGTGGAACTTATAAATCTTGTGATTCTTACTCTTAAGTTAAATTTGAATGTGATTGGCTTGAGAGAAGTTTGAGTATGAATAATCTTAGAATAGGTATCGAATCTTAGATATAGGGTTTAGGGTTTTATATTTGAGTCAGGTCAAGTTGGGCTATGACTTCATTAAACTGAATGACCCAATAAACAAATCAATTATACAATTGTGGTAATGATCCATGATCGTGAATTTCTCTCGTACCATGATATTTTAAGAAAACTTACCTAAGAACCTGCAAAGCTTAATGATGATCATGATATCTAACAACGATCATTACTTAAACTCATAGGTTCAATGCCCACAATGATGACTTGTAGGAGTTTGATCAAATGATAGCTACCACAATCGTGACATCTAAGTAGGATCGTGATGACCCATCGTAGGATAACTACCAATTATGTAACCCGCAGGGCTTTTATATATGTTTCTTAGACGAATGAACCCATGATTGTGGGATCTTCCCTTGTTTGTACAATTCTCCTGTTATTTCATCCAAGGTCTAGTTCAGCATCTCATCTTTCCTGCACAATCCCTGCACCATTACAAAATATTACCCAATAAAATATAAAGTACAAAACATAGGTTACCTCCTAAGAAGTGATTAATTTAGAATTGATGAATGACATGGATAAATTGGTTGTTCAAATATCACTAACTAGTACATGGGGTGTCTCTCATGAAGCACTTAATTTAACATCTCAGCATGACCTAACTCCTTTGACTACTTAGATATCATCAAGGTCTAATTTCTCACATGACCTCATCTCTTCTATGGTTTCCACATAGTGCTTCACACGCTGGCCATTTACTTTGAATAGGGCACCACCATATCCTTTTAGATCAACTTCCCCATATAGAAATACCCTCAAAATAGTGAATGGTCCGAACCATTTGCACCTCAACTTGCCAGGAAACAAGCAAAGTCTTGAATTATGAAGCAAAACCAAGTAACCCGAGTGGAATTCTCTTCACTCCATTTTTTGGTCATAGTAAAATGTCATATTTTCTTTGTATAAGAAAGAACTATAATAGGCATAGAGACAAAACTCATACATCTCATTCATCTACTCAAATCTCAATTTCAACATATCACTCCATTCCATATTAAGCCTTTTTAATTCCCACAATGCCTTATGCTAAAGTTCAATATAAAGTGGCATGTTTTTCCATAAACAAGATGAAAGGGATATGAATCTATAGGGGTCTTGAATTTTGTTCGGTAGGCCCATAATAGGTCATACAATCTTCTAGACAAATCTGTTCCATTGGCATTCATAGACTTTGCAAATATAAACTCGATCTCTCAATAGAAGACCTCAACCAACCCACTAATCTGAGGATGGTGTGGTATTTACACCTTGTTCTTGACACCATATTTATCAAAAATGGTTTTGAAGAGATAGTGTTAGAAGTGGGAGCCTCCATCACTAATGATAGCTTGAGATATACAAAATCTAGAGAAAATATTTTTCTTCAGAAAGGTTGTGACGTTTTTTCCTTCATTGTTAGAAAACCCAATTTCTTCCACCCATTTGGGCACATAATCCACAACCACACAGATGCAATTATTACTATGTGATCTCACAAATGGTTCCATAAATTCAATACCCCAAATATCAAATAACTCAAGCTCAAGGATAGACGTCATTGGAAGTTCATGTCTGCACTAGATGTTTCCTTTCCTTTGACATTGGTCATAATCCCTATCATAATCGTGTTCATCTTCCTAAATGGTAGGCCAATAGTAACCGCATTGAAAGATCTTATGCACAATCTGCACACCTCTATAATGACCCTCAATTGGTAAGGACTGACATGTCTCTAAGATAATTATTTTCTCAACCTCATGTGAACATCTCTGGATCACTCCATTTGTAAAACTTAAAATAAGTATGAGTTATTCTAAAAGAACTTTCTCACCTCATGCATGAACCACTTTTGCTGCTGAAACGACATATCTTCTAGAACTAGATCACTCACCAAATAGTTGAAAATCTGCAAATAAAGGGATTAAGTCCTGTGATGCTGCCAAGACCTGCTCATCTAGGAAAGTATTATCAATTTCAATCTCATCCCCTAGTTTTATCATTTCCTCCTCTTTAAGGGATAATAAATGGTTCACTGCCTGATTCTCAGTCCCCCTTTGTTCCGTGAACTAACAGTCAAATTCCTACAAAAGAAGTACTCATCTAATCAATCTTAGATTTGAATCCTTCTTGTTTATAAGGTATATAAGAGTTGCATGGCCAGTATACACAATGACTTTAGTGCTAATCAAGTAAGATGAAAACTTCTTGAATACAAATACAAAAGTAAGCAACTCTTGTTCAGTCAACGTATAATTCTTCTGAGCATGACTAAGTGCTTTGCTAGCATAGTAGATGAGATATAAAATCTTTTCTCACCTTTTTCATAGGACTGTACCTAGCTCTACACCACTACCATTGTATATAACCTTAAATAACAAAGTACAATCCAAAGACATAATGATAGGGGATGAAATCAACCTCTCTTTCAAATACATAAACACTTTTTGACATGCCTCATAAAATATAAATTTTACATACTTCTTCAATAACTTGCATAATGGATTCTCAATTTTAGAAAAGTCCTTGATGAATCATCTATAGAAACCTGCATGTCCCAAATATCTACGAATGCCATTCATAAAAATAGGTAGAGGTAATTTCTTAGTCACCTCAATATTTATATTCTTGACATAAATAACCTTCTTATAAATCTTATTACTAAGAATTATACCTTCTTTAACCATGAGGTGGAACTTTTCCAAATTCAGCACAAAGTTATATTCCTCACCTCTTCCCAAAATGTTGGTGAGTTGTACCATACGATCATAAAATAAGTCACCCACAACTAAAAATTCATCAATGAAAACCACAATAGTGTCCTTGAATATGTCCAAAAATATAGACATGATATAATACTAAAAGGTGGTTGGGGTCTTTCATAGACCAAACGACATTCTATCAAACCCAAACATCCCATATATACAAGTGAGAGTGGTCTTATCTTGGCCTTAAGGGGAAATATAAAATTGATTATTTTAAGACCCCGTAAAATCCTAAAGCTTAATCCAGTCCTTTAAGCTTGTAAAGGGGTCCCAGACTTAGAAAATTCTAGCTAGGTTCCTAGACTTAGCCTATTATTGGCCTTCAAAAGTTGGCAATCTCATTTTGCCACCTTAACATCATCCAATGGTCCGTATTTTTATTAGTTCATGATCAGGAAGGTCAAGAGGTGTTCTTCGATGAGTTTTAGATTTTTCAGAATACGTTTAGATCATGTTTGGAGTCCCAAAATAGTGGACCAATGCGATCATGGTGCTCCACATCACCAATTGCATTGGTCAACATTTGTGCAGGATGCTAGATCTAAAACTTCAAAGGCTCGACACGATCATGGTGTGATGTATCAAGTATAGCGTCACAGCCATTAACGTGTCGTGTCGCTTGTATCATCAGTACCCAATTTTTAGTCATTAAATGTCTATATTTTTAAGGAAAAAAAAGTCAGTTTCCCATCCTTAGATAAATCCAATAACACATGATTTAGCCATATTTCACCCAAAATGTAGAGTTTCTCTCAAGAACAAGTTAGGTTTTTCAATTAAGGATTCAAATTCAATACTCAAATTCAAGAATCTCTTTGTCAATCTTTGTAAAATCAGGAACTAAGGTATGTTAAGTGTTGATTTATCAATTCCTTTCATTCATGAAGTCCAAGAACCCTCTTTCAAATTATAATTCATGATATTTATGTTGTGGGTTGTTTGTAACCATGTTTATCTTGTTGTAAGATTCCTAAGTTGGAATCTTTATGAGTTTTCATTAAACTACGTTAACATGCAAGTTGAAATCCATGAATTGAGTTGTTTATGATGTGTAATTTAATGATTTCAGCTATGCCCTAAGTTGTGCATGTAGGGTATTTGACAAAATGTCTAGGAGGATAGAAATTGGATATTATAGCTCAATTGTAACTCAAATAATAAATGCATGCTTTACCATTATGACCAAGACTGACTTCCATGATATTGTGTGCATTATGAGTATTTAATGGAATCTTTATGAGATTAGGTTGACGAAAGTATGACATGTCTATATACAATTCCATCCATGTACAACATTATGACAATCATGTGTTTTATAAAATCCCCAACTTATTGTATTGTGAATTGTTGATTTTGGTTATGTGTTCACAAAGGGTAAAGTCTTGTTAGTTTCATCCTATCGAGTCCTGGGGGTACTTGTACCTAACAATTTAGCTGTGTGCCTAGAGCCAGTGTTGGTTTTCATGATACTCCCATTCAAGCCATGATCATTAGAATTAAGTCAGTCATACGACTCAGGAAAACTCTATAATCTCAATCAGTTATTCGATCTCAGTAGTATTTCATCAGTTAATGGAATTTATTAAACTCTGTTCAAATAAGCTAAAAGATACTATCAGTAACAGTTCAGTTCAGTGTCTCTTTAGTTGGGAGTGGGATTCAGCACCGAGTGAACCCAAGGATGGGGACTCACCTATTAGCTAGTAGAGGGGGAGATCCTTCGAAGCAATCCTTACATTGCAGAACTATGTAGCCAGTGTAGGTTGAGATGTACCCTATGAGTTTAGGGATTAGACACCTTATTTTTCTTTTTCGTACTTAAAGGGGTTGATGGAAGAGCTCCTTCTCAGAGAGGGTTTACTCACAGCTTTTCTTTACCCGTGGCACAGTACTGACTTCTTTCCAGCTGGGGTTATAGGTTGGACCCCACCAGTTCAATTTTGGGGCATGTCAGTTAGATGATTACCTCCCACAGTCTCAGTTTTGGATCCAGGCTCAGTAATATAATTCAGTTCAATTCTACAGTTACAGGACTGTCAGATACAGTCGCTCAACTCAGTACAAAACTTAGCTAGTTCCATTAGAATTAGGACTATTAGACACAGTCACCTAGTTAATAGTATATTAATTACACAAAATTCATCTTACCGGTATTCAAATTTTAAGAAGGACTGTCAGATATAGTCAATCATACCAGTTCTTCATAATCAGAGCTGTCAGAAATAGTCATTCCTTTATCAGTAATATGAAATTAGTTCCTCAGTACTCAATAGACTTAGTCTTTCAGTATCCCAGTATTAGTACCCAGATATTAATAAATCCACGTTATCAGAATTCATGAGTCAGTATTATTACGATCTTAGATACAGTTACGTATTCATACATATATTCTCACGTTTATGTTATTTAGTCAGTTAGTGTTGTTTATGAATATCAACCATTGTATTCAGACTACCTCACTTATATACCAGTACATTCAATAGAACTTACGCATTTGCACTATGGTGTTTTATAATATAGGTTCAGAAGCATGCGCTCTAGAGTATCAGTAGCATTCTAGTAGCAGCAGTCAGAGTCAGTAGTGAGTCCTCATTATTTTAGGATGTTATTATTTAATTATTTTATTATTTTAGTACTTAGTTTATTTTAGCAGATGGGGTTAGTTGGGGGATTGTCCCATCATCTCTTTATTCAGATAGTTCAGTTTTAGAGGCTTTCAGACTACAACATGTTTAGATAGTTATTTCAGTTGTATTGGTATTATTATACCATATTTTCAGTTATGTATTAGTATTGAACCTTATGGCATTTTTTGTCATGTTTCTGCAGTTATGATATTACTATTATTATTCAAGGCTCAGTTATAGATACCAGTCATGGGTTAGCTTGTGGTCCTTCGAGATTATGAGTATCGTGTAGCATTTTGGGTACCAGATTTAGGGCATTACAAAATTGGTATCAAACCCTAAGGATCAATAACATCCTAAGTAGTCTGAAAAGCTGCATCTTGTAGAGTCTTATACATGGGTGTGTTGTACACCACACCTAAGTGCAGGAGGTTATGAGATGTTTTAGGAACAATTTTCCTGCTTTTAGTATTCATGTTATGTAAGTTAGGATGAGCTCCAGTCAAACTCTCAGTTTAGTCCCTTCTTTTGTTTCGTTTACAAAACATGCCTCTCAAAAGGGCTAATAAAAGAGGAACAGGGAATCAGTTAGCACCTTAGCCCATCCAGGCAGATCCTCTAGATGAGCACATCTCTCATGCAGAATTAAGAAATGCATTCACTACTCTAGCCAATTAAGTCATAGCTTAGAATGACCGACTAGATGTTGTTCCGATGAACCTAGTGGCCAATTCTACTGCAGCTAGGATTCGAGAATTCACCCAAATGAATCCTCCCCTATTCTTCAATTCTATGTCTAAAGAGGATCCACAGGAGTTCCTCAATAAGGTTCAGAAAGTCACAGATATCATCGGAGTGACTTCCAGTAAGAGTGTAGAGTTAGCCATCTATCAACTACAAGATGTAGCCCATATGTGTTTAAGCAGTAGAAGGTAGACAGGGGTACAGATGCAGAGCCCATAGAATAGGAAGAGTTTGCGACGGATTTCTTTGGTAGATTCTTTGCCCTAGAGCAGAAAGAAGCCAAAGTTTTAGAATTCATCAACCTCAGACAAGGTAGAATGAGCATAAAATAATACTCTCTCAAGTTCACTCAGTTAGCCAGATACGCTCCTTATGTAGTAGCAGATAATAGATTTAAAATAAATAAGTGTGTTTTTAGGATATCAGGTAGAGTGGTTAAGGAGTGTAGTACTGCGATGTTGATTAAGGAGATGGACATATCTAGGCTTATGATCCATGCTCAACAGAAATTAGGTATTATAGCTCAATTGTGACTCAAATAATAACTGCATGCTTTACCCTTATGACCAAGACTGACTTCCAAGTGCATTATGAGCATTTGATGGAATGTTTATGAGATTAGGTTGATGAAAGTATGACATATCTATATGCAACTCAATCCATGAACATTATGACAACCATGTGTTTCATGAAATCCCCAAATTATTGTATTAAGAATTTTTTATATTGGCTTTGTGTTCACGAAGTGTCATGTCTTGTCTGTTTCATACTATCGAGTCCTGGGGGTACTTGTACTTGAAAATTTAGCTATGTGCCTAGATCCAGTGTCAGTTTTCAAGATACTCCCATTCAAGCCATGATCATTAGAATTTAGTCAGTAACAGACTCATGAAAACTCAGTAATCTCAGTCAGTTATCCGATCTCAGTAGTATTCCATCAACTAACAAAATTTAGTGAACTCTATTCAAATCAAATAAAAGATACTATCAGTAATAGTTTAGTTCAGTTTAAATCAGTTGAGTGCTCTTTATTTGGGAGTAGGATTCAGCACTGAGCGAACCCAAGGATGGGCTCACACCTATTAGCCAGTAGAGGGGGTTATCCTTAGAAGCAATCGTTGCATTCTAAAACTATGTAGCCAGCGTAGGTGGAGATGTACTCTACGATTTTTGGGATTAGACACCTTATTTGAGTTTTTCCTACTAGAATGGGTTGACGGACGAGCTCCCTGTCAGAGAGGGTTTACTCACATCTTATCTTTACCCATGGCACGGTACTGACACCCTTCCAACTGGGGTTATAGGTTGGACCCCACCAGTTCAGTTTTGATGCATGTCGGATAGATGATTACCTCTCATAGTCTCAGTTTTGGTTCCAGTCTCAATAATAGAACTCAGTTCAATTCTACAGTTTCAGAACTGTTAGATATAGTCACTTAGCTCAGTACGAAACTCATCTAGTTCTATCAAAATTAGGATTGTAAGACATAGTCATCCAATTAATAGTATATTAATTATAAAAAATTCATGTTACCAGTATTCAAATTTCAGGACTGTCTGATACAGTCAATTAGACCAATTCTTCATAATCAAAACTGTCAGAAAAGTCATTCCTTTATCACTAATATGACATCAGTTCCTTTGTACTCAATAGACTTAGGCTTTCAGTATCCCAGTATTAGTACCCAGATATCAGTAAATCCATGTTATCAGAACTCATGAGTCACTATTATCACGATCTCAGACATAGTTAAGTATTCATGCATGTATTCTAGCGTTCATATTATTCAGTCAGTTAGTATTGTTCAAGTATATGAACCGTTGTATTCAGCTTACCTCACTTGCATACCAGTACATTCAATTGTACTGACACATTTGTGCTATGGTGTTTTATACCATAGGTTCAGAAGCATGCGCTCCAGAGTATCAGTAGCATTCCAGTTTTAGCAGTCAGAGTTAGCAGTGGCTCCTCATTATTCGACGATGTTACTATTTAATTATTTCATTATTTTAGTACTTAGTTTATTTTAGCAGATGGGGTTTGTTGGGGGATTATCCCATCAACTCTTTATTCAAACAGTTCAATTTTAGAGGCTTTCAGACTACAACATGTTCAGACAGTTATTTCAGTTGTTTTTGTATTGTTATACCACATTTTAGTTATGTATCAGTATTGAACCTTATGGCCTTTTAGTTCACATTTCCGCATTTATGATATTACCATTATTATTTAGGGCTCAGTTATAGATATCAGTCATGGGTTAGCTTATGGTCCTTTTGGATTATGAGCACCGTGTATCATTTCAGATAACAGATTCGGGGAGTTACAAAATTACCCTAAATAACCATCTAGAAAACCATATCATTCTCCACCAACAAGATGCTCTAACATATGTTCTATTAAAGGCATAAGAAAGTGATCCTTCTCGGTCCATGAATGTAGTTTCCTATAGTCCATGCAAACCCACCATTCAATGATTGGCCGCATAGAAATTAGCTCATTCCTCTCATTGGGGAACATAGTGATTCCACCTTTCTTTAGCAGACATTAAAATGGGCTCACCCATTTTCTATCAGCAATCAGATAAAACACATTGTATCCAATAACTTAATGATCTCTTTCTTCATAGCCTCTTTCATCGTGGATTCAATCTCCGTTCGTTCTCATTGTAGGTATACAATCTGGATCTAGTTGGATTTTATGAGCAGAAATCCTAAATGGAATGCCAATAATGTTAGTAATGGACCATCCATCGGTCCTTTTGAACCTCTGCAAAATAAACATTGAGGTGTCAATCTACCACTCTAATAAATAAGCTTCAATGATAAACTAGTATGGTATTGATGTCCCCAATAAATACATAACCGAGATGAGAGAAAAGGCCTTGAGATCTAAAACAAAGGCTTCTCAATAGACGGTTTGGCTGGTGGGGTTACTCTATTCTTCAGATATGGATCTAGCTTCTTTGTTGTATATGTGTATGAACCTCTACCAATAAGTGCACTCACCATCTCATCATACTAGTCAATACCATCATTGTCAAAATTTATTATAACTGCTACAAGTGCCTCAACACCGAGTCTTTCTTTAATAGGAACTACTAACTCATCCTTATCTATGGTATCTATCATAGAGATCATAAGCATATCATGTGGCTGCTTCATAGATAAGCTTACATTAAAAGTAACTTTCTAATTATTCAACCAAAACTTCATCTTACCAATATCTATATCAACCAATGCTCATCCATTAAAAGGTCTTCCCAATATAATGGGAACCACAAAGTCAACCTCACAATCAATAATTACAAAGTCAGCCAGAAATATGAAAGATGCCACTTTCACCAAGATGTCACATAAGATTCCCATTAGCTTTTCACAGTGTGATCTGTCATTAAAAGTCTCATAGAGATTAGTTTGGGTGACCTCAACCTCAACTACTTGTAAACTATTAGCAGCATCAAGTTAATACTAGCACCCAAGTCACATAAGTCCCTTGCAAAATTCTAAGACCCAATAGTAGAAGGAATTATAAAGTCTCTCAAATCATCTTTCTTCTAGAGAGAGAAAAGAAATTGAACTACAAATGGTGTACGTTATCCACAGGCTCAAAATTCACTGTCCTCTTATTTGTCACTAAATCCATCATAAATTTCACATAACTTAGTTTTTGCTCTTGCGCCTCTATAAGAGAGATATTTATCAAATACTCTTTCAGCATTAAAATAAACTTTTGACATTTTCCCTATTTGACCTTATTTTTAAATCTTTGAAGATAAAGAGGAGTATGTCATGGAAAAGGCTTCAATACTAGGGTGACCTCCTTAATCTTTTCTTTATCAGACTTAGGCCCTTTTTTAACAACTATAGCTTGTTGAGATGCATCCTCATTCACCACCAATTTTTTGGATTTATTCTCATCTATATCATGAATTTTCATAAGGGTTATCCTTTAATCATAAATCATAGAAATATATGGATTAGTAGTATCCTTACCTCTCCAAGTAGTGATGACTAGGCAATGGCTATCATTCTTAGGATTCTGGATGGTATTTCTCGAGAGTGTTCCAATTAATATTGGCTCAGTGTGGTGGACATTTTCCCAAATAATTTCTCAAACTGCTTAATGACAGTCGCAGGAGACTCAACTTTTTAGATCATACAAAAAATTTCTACACTTATATCTTTAAAGAAGTTTGCTTGACTCTCTGTCTCCTTAACAAGTTTTTCCAGGAAGGCTTCTATCCTCGAATTTCTATACTTAGCTTTCCTGTAAAACATTAAGGACACTCTTATCTTTATAATTGTCTTTCTACTTTCAATCACCATCTATATCCCTACTCATGACTCTATACCCAAACCTATTGTAGTAGTCCTTAACTTATTCCATGTAGTAATAGATCCATAAGGAAACTCATCTAACCAAAGAGTAGCTTCTCCTTTAAGAGGGAATGGAAATAACCTCAGACGAATAGCATCCTGGCTCACTCCAAGTAGATTATATAAAGTGCAGATCTCCATAAAGTTAATGATATACATTTTTTGCATCATTAGTAGGAAGGGAAACAAATACCTATTTCAAATTCCACAGCTGGATCATTACCTTGAGGCAATTCTAGTGGAATGATAGCACCTGTTTCAATCAACCCTATATATCCCAAACTTCTTCTACATTGTCATAAATAGGAAGATATTGTTTGATGGGTGGTTTTCTCTCACATCAAGTGCATATAGATGATCTACATCTTCTTGTCTATCCCTATCTTCCCTTATTGCTCGTCGGTAGCTTCGTCCCAAACCATTAATAATGTAGTAACTTGTTTTGTCATTTTCTGAACATCATGTTGGTGTAGTGGCTGATTCAAAGTTTTTGGGTCATCATGAACCCCTTGGGCAGGGCTCCTTAATCATGAATATCTCTCTCCATCTTTTAAATTTGTATTAGAGTTATCTCGAGTACACGATCAAATAGAATCAGGGGATTTCCTTGACTCCGAGTATTGGGCATACAACGATATATGTCCTATAAATAGTATAAAAGTAAAATCAGCAAACAAAACCAGTAACCCAACAAATAAAAGCAATCAACTCCACAATTGTATTCCCTGGCAATGATGCCAAAATTTGATATCTCCCAAATTACACCTCCCAAAAAGTAAAAAAAAAAAACAGTCACTGAATTATATAATAAAACACAACAAAATTGGGGTTGAACCCACAAGGAATTGGAAAAAATTCGATTATGTATTTTTCTAGTTACTTGTGAAAGAAAAAGACAATTATAAAAATTATTAGTTATTGGAGATGTAGTCAATATGATAAAGAACTAGGATTGTGTTGGGTTTCTTGTGCTTGCAAACTATTCTGATGCATTGTATGCAAAATATAATAAAATAGTTTCTTTTAAATAGATTTCGTCCTTGGTTAGATGAACTTCACTCTTTTCCTCTTGGACTCCAAGTGTTTCAATACTAACCCCTATTCTTGACCTCAAATTAACTATTTTTGTTATGGCTCAAGTTATTAGATGAAGGTTTATAGCTTTAAATTTCTTTTGGTATTTAATTTTCCTCATCTTTGTCTCTCTCTCTCGAGCAAGTTTAGAATACATCAAGTTCCAAACATTTGCAACCATTAGAAAAATAATCATTATAATGTAAATACCAATGCATGCAGGCACACCAATTTACAATTGCATCGCACATAACCTATCTCATTAATTCATCATGGTTAGCACAGCCCTAGATATGGTGTTTAGCCATGCATAATTTCAAGAACATAAGAAAAATTCATATAAAAAAACATTATTATGAACTCATAATAAGAATAGAACTCCAAATCTCAATATCAATTAAAACCTTAGAAATGATGTTAGTAATATTCCGTGAATATGCCTTAGAATCTCAAAATGTAATGTTGAAAAATATAAAGTAGTGTAAACTCACACAATAAACCCCAAAGGAGTATTTATAGAATCGATGAGTATAATAAATATCACGATATCATCATCATAACCACCACCTTTACAACCATCATCATCATAATAATTCTCAGGACTTGTTGGGTATATATATGTATATATGATAACCATAGGGATAGCCAAACTTGAATCGGTATATATACACATAGGCATATCAATATAAGCATTCTCTAGACTTGTTGGGTATCAATTCATCATCACAACAATCTTTCGTCCTTGCCGGGTATCAATGATTCATCAAAATATCCTCTGACCTTGTCAGGTATCATCACATCATCATATATCCTCCGACATTTTTGGGTATAATTACATTATCATAATATCCTCCGACCTTGTCGGGTATCATCATAATATCCTACGGACTTGCCAGGTATCATCACATTATCATAATATCCAAACTAATATAAATAGTAGAGAGCATGTCCCACGAGGGATAAAGTAAATAGCAAGCCCCACAAGGGCTAGAGTAAATAATGATGAAAAGAGAAGCAAGCTAGAGTATATTTCCATAATTCATCATTCATCATCATCAGTATCACATTATCAATACATATATATATATACACATAACAGAAATATTCTAACTATCATTGGGTTTTAACCAAAATTTATATCATCAATACAATATTTTCCTCCGTCCCATACCAGAGAGATATGTATTTAGATATATAGTAAGAGCACCGACTTAAGTTATGGCTAAAAGGGTGTAAATCTATAAGTTTGTTGCCTAGAGTGAACTTTGGGACTAAATAATTATAAAAATGTAGAAAGGGTTGGAATCTCTCACAACCAGAGTAGTTAGTAGTAACAAATCATAGACTGAGATTTTCCTACATCACATATTTTAAAACATCATTATTAATTGCTTTTACATATTAGCTATTCATAAAGACAAACATTTATTATTATGAAGAAATTCTTTTTAAGGTAGAAAGTGGGCTTCAACCCTTAATTAATGACAACAACAATAATATGATAATCTAATCTAAATTGTGTCAATCATCGATGCAACGATCATGAATTTATCAAATCTATGCATTCCATCACTAGTATTCAAACAATAAAACCATAACAATTAATAAATCAATAAACTACAATCTCATCATTTACAAGTACAAACACTTCCGAGATATCTAACCAATATCATAACACGGCCCTTGGCCCAATAATTTGTCTAGAATAATCACAACATCATAATCACGGCCTTAGGACCATATACATATACATAAATCATATCAATAAATATATTAGTAAGTCATCTCGTATCCATAATCCATAACACAACTATAAGGCATAATATATCTTATAAGCCATAAGCATATTCGTGATCATCTTACACTAGGAGGCACAATATAAAATAAGCATCTTATACCTAGGAGGCATAATATATCAAAAAGCATCTCACAACTAGGTGGCATACTATATCAAGAAGCATCTCACATCTAGGAGGCATACTATATCAAGAAGCATCTCACATCCAGGAGGCATACTATATCAAGAAGCATCTCATATCTAGGAGTCATACTATATAAAAAAGCATCTCATATCTAGGAGGAATACTATATCAAGAAGCATATCACATCTAGGAGTCATACTATCAATAAGTATATCACATCTCGGAGGCTTACTATCAATAAAAATCTCACATTTAGGAGGCATATTGAATATCTAAGTTGTTAAAATGTGAGGGGGTTGCACCACACTATGAGAGACCAGGTCACTTAGAGTCAGACATAGGCAATAAAATAGGAAAGCACTAAAATTCTAAAACCTTGTATGAAAGTAAAGAACACAATGATTTAACGTGGAAACCTCATTGCTTAAGAGAGGAAAAACTACAGTTTGCCGTCATAAATGCTTAACAATCCACTAAAATCAAACTCTTGATTACAGTATCGATTTAAACCTAACTCTTAGCTTAACTAGTTTGTAAAAATTGTATTACAAACTCTCCTTGACAACTTTGTAAAGATCTTACCTCAATATTGATTAACTCAAACAAATATCAAACTCAGGTAGCTCTACCTAAGCCTTCTTAGAACACAAGAAAAGCATTACTCTAATAACACGACCAATTCAATTATAGACCATGGCTTGACTGAAGAAGACTCACTCTTTAAGTACATATAGAAATTAAGAACTTAATCAATGGTGCAAAGTTGAGGTTTTGCCTATTTCTCACTTTTGTAATTTGATTTTGCAAAAACTCACCAATTTAGAAGCATTCTTTTATATTTATAGTGGAATAATGATTAGGGAAGAAATTTGATTGGGATAGGTTCCCGGACTGGTACATATATCACCTACGTAGTTTGTTACAGTAGGCTAAAAAATAGTATAGGCCATGTCACAGCTGTACCTTTCTATGAATTATAAGGGACCTAATGCCTTGTTGTCAACTGATCATTATAAAAATAAGATATAGAAATTTTCCCCCTTTTTGATAATGACAAATCACAAAACTTTGACCATCAAATTCATTCATCTTACTCAGTCAAAGTGACTAACACTATGGTCAGGGAAATTTCCCCAATCACTATGCACCTCGCTTCGCCCTGTCAATATATCATGCAACTTAGGGACCTGGTCATTTGTCGTCAATTGACCTCAAAAATCATTCACTATGTTTCTATGTTCCCCCTGTCATTAATGTTCATTTAGATCATTGTTCCACCTATCACATCATAGTTCTACCAATCACATGCACCATATTCCCCCTATTAGTAAGCCACCATACTTTACCAGCATTCAATACATATGCACCTGGAACCAGGTCACTATCACATGAATTCAGTATTCCCCCTTTTGGCAACATTAAAAAGTGGTAATAGCAAACTAAGAGAAAAATAAGCACAAGTTAGTTAACTCAAAGCCACCGGGGCAACACTATCAGAAAGAACAACTTTATAAATAAATATGAGACACATAAAACATACAAACATAAAAGATTTATTCATTTTCAAGTTAGATCAGTAACATTACAAGCATACCAAACTAAACATAAAATTTCTACTTCAACAAAATCCACTTCAGAAACAAGAACTGAAAATTGACATAGGAATAACAAACTGACTCAAAGATGATAGGACTTAGGTAAAGAGGGAATTAGGGGAGAAGGACTTCATTAAAAACTCCATTATAGAACTCCCTACAGCATGAGCATTGAAAAATTTCTTAGTAAGGTTTTTAACTTCGTCATTCAAACCTTGAACCTCCTAAGTGAGTTCTGTAACCTTGATGTGGAGTTTATATTTTTTGCTGGAAGTTCCTCTGTGGCACTAGGTCTCTTTGAGGATAACTTCTAATTTTGCATCTTCAAGTACACTATCTCAGCATCCTTAGAAGCCAACTTAATCCCCATATCCTTTATTTCCTTGCTTAGATTCTACTAAGCAACCAATAGCTATAACACTTGGGACACAATTCCTACTTTTTCTTCTGTGCATTAATTTTCCACCAATAATGTTTGACTAAACCTTTATTTGACTGTTCCAGGTGTTTCTTTAGTCCCAATTACTCTAAAGTGATCAACTACCTTATTTAAGAAGTACCCATACAATATCCCATGACTTTTTTCCTTCTCAATGATAAATTTATTCTTGTACTTGATCTTAGAAGCAGGCCGACTTATCAGCTCAAATTTTCTCAAACTCTCTATCAGAAATAGATCAATAGCAGATGCAATGGTCCTTTTCTCTGACCTGGTCTAAAGAACCTTTATCACAAATTCAAACAGTAAAACTCACTTGTGAGAAATTTCTTTCTCATATAAGCTATTGATGTTCCTTCTACCTTAGAAGAAATAATCATGAACTCAGTTTTGGCTTGTTTCTTTACAACAGTCCTCACCCCTATAACTAGCACATCCAAGATTTTCCTTAGTGACTCTTCATCCAGTCTGATTTGTTTTCCTTGCACTTGGGTATTCAAGCTTAACTTATTATCTGAGAAATCCATTATATAATAGAATTCTCTTACTCTCTCTTCAAAAACCATGGGAGCTGACTCCTCGAAGAGGTATAGACATCCTACGATCAAATATTCTACTAGACAATACTTTTTGGGTTTCCAAGATCACATTTCTTGCTTCTCTAGATGCTAACTTCTTTTTTTTCTCCTTTTTTTCTTCTTTTGGAATCACTACTTGGTTCCACTTCAACAACTTTTCTCTTCTTGGGACTAGGTCCTTTAGATATTTTTTTCTTTTTTCACGTCAATTTATTTACTCTTTATTCCTATAGGGATACCAAACTTTATACGGGAGGACTAATTCTTCCTAAGACATAAACTTCTTGTTTTTTTTTCACAGTTGCAATAACAACATCAAGATTAATGCCCTCATCCTCTCTAACCTCAAAAAGTTCAGCATTCTCCTCCTCTATTACAGTAGCTTTCTTCAGTCTTCCTCTCTTATTAGTAGAAATCTTGCTATCTTACATAGCATCAATTAACATCTTTATCTTAGATCCCCAAGCAAAATATAATCTAACAACCTTTGCACCAGCATCAACCATTTTTCCTTGCCTTTGCTTCCTTTTTGTTTCTTTATAGATCACCTCAGAGGTAGTTCATCCGCATTACCTCCTCCTCTCCATTGGAGGTAGCATAAATTTTCCTTTATTTGAACTATCATTCTTTTAATTTACTACCAGTTCTTCCATATAAGAGGATCACAAGTAAAAGTAAGTCTTCAGCTACCTAATTCACACTGCTAGAAAGATATTTTTTATAGGTATTTCTTCATTTCACTATTGAGCAAAAATAGGATTTGACTCAAAGGGAGTAGGAGAACTAGGTACTTATTGAGTTTATAAGATTTCTATTTTTTTTTCTTCTAAAAAAATAGGAATTTGAGAGTCTTCTAAGGAAGAAGGAACTTTAGATTGAGGGATTTTTTGTTTAATTAATGAACCAAAACCTAGATTTAAATCCTTTACCATGGTTAACTCAACAAAAATTTCAATGGTTGAGGTAGTTTTTATGGGGACAAACTCTTTTAGGGGTTCTAGAATTTTTGAAGATGATTCAGTGGGTAGAGATGACACAGGTTCTTTTACAAATTTAAGGAGATGTTTTATATAGTTTTGGGTGTTAAAGGATCGGACAATTTGATTTGGGATTATTCAGATTGATTTTTTGGGGCTTTATCAACTTTAGGATCTTTAACAGGAGTTGAGGAAGTGAGAATGTCTACTATTTTAAATTGTGTGTAAGAGAGAATAGGACTAGTTCAGTTCAAAGATGAAGAACGATTGAAGAAGATGAATTGAGTTAATTTTTGAAGAGAATAAAAAGAAGATAAATTTGGTTTAGTGATTTAGTAAGGTGACCATTGTCATTTAAAAAGTGACTTTTTGAAATGATGCATCTGACTTTAACAGGTGCGACTCTTCACATTGCTACGAAATGACAACTTTTCTCAAATAAGGAATCACACATGGCTTTTTAGATAGAATTTTATGTATATAAAAGCACATTGTTTTGGTACTAAACTGAGAGATGGGACCAGCTCCCTGTCTTTTTAGAGTGAATCCACAAATTTGTGTCTACTTTATTATTGTCTTTCAAAGTTATTCATATGGGTGTATACCTGCAAAGTTATAGTACTTAGTTAGACTAATTTGTACCTACTTTACCAAGAATACCTGTCTCCTGATCATAGCTAATTTTAGAAAGAAAAAACTGATTCATTTCACAGGTCAGGTTAATTTGATCAATTTCAGCCTTAATTTATTTGGTTCAGTGCACCTTTTCATTCCAAAAATTATTCTGTCAATAGGTCTGGGGACTAGGTCCAAAAGTTTCTTTCAAATTACTGAAGCTCCTCCTTTATTTCTTTAATCAAGTCAGTATTTTCTGAACTTCTTTAACATTTTTGGGATCAATGTACAATAAGAATGTTGATAAAGTCATGGAATTTTTGGTTTGAGCTCTTGTTTGGATTCTAGTCTCCAGAGGAGAATTTAGATCATCGAGGGGGTGAGACTATCTAAGCCTCTAATTTAACCTTTTGAGATGAGTTTCACTAAGACCAGGTTACTTAATATTTTGACTAGACCCTTCTTGTATTTTTTCTACTATGTTGGGGTCTGTAACTAAGATCCTAGATCACCATCACCTTCATAATTCTCATATGCATCATCTTGTCCTTTACCATCATTCTTTAGCTCCATCATCCCTTTAAACAAAAATGAGTTCTTCAAATTTGTATTCTTCACCATCAACTAGATTTACTATCTTTCCTAACTTATTAAGGACCACATGCGCATTCTCTTAAATACACAGAGTTCTTTTTAATGAAAACTCTATATGATTTACTATTGATGATTAGCCGACTGTCAATAAGTATAGTATATACAATCACTGTAAGGATCCTTGTTCTTTCTTTCAACAACTCCATTTTGTTGAGGAGTCTTTGGTGCAGAGAAGTTATGATGGATTTTATTTTCAGCACAGAGTTTTTCAACTTGTAAGTTCTCAGACTCAGTTCCATGATCAGATCTGAATTTAACAATCTTACAATTCAACTTCCTTTAAAATTTCTTAGTAGAAGTGATAATAACCTCATAGGTTTCATCCTCGGTTCTTAAAAACATAGTCAGGGTGAACCTAGAGAAGTCATCCACAACAACAAACATATACTTCTTTCCTCTTCTACTTTGGACTTTAATAACTCCACATAGACTCATGTGCTGTAGCACAAGAGGCTAGAGTTACTCACCTACTTTTTTAGCTTAAATGATTACTTGGTTTGTTTTTCCTTAGCATAAGAATCACAAACGTTGTTGTATGGAAATTTTAACTTTGGCATGCCATGGACCAGTTCCTTTGAGATTAACCTGTTCAACAAAGAGGAACTAATATGTCCCAGTCATCTATGACATAAATCAGCATCTTCACTTTAAACGCTTAACCAAGTTAATTCCCCATAAGACAGAGACTCTAAATCAGTCACATACATATTCTTGGTCCTCTTGTCTTTGAGAATAACTCTCCTATACTTCAAGCTTGACACAGTATGCCCATCAGCTGAGAATTTGACCTTATTGCCTTTTTCATAGATTTGAGAAATACTTGGAAGACTATACTTGAGCCCATTCACACAGTACACATTTTCTATGGCTTAATCATATATTTTTCCAATCTTTCCCACATAATGAATATATCCCTTTTTACCATTTTCAAAAGAGGCACCTCTACCTTGAAGTGTCTTGAGAGAAAAAAAGCAGTCAGTCCTCCCTATCATAAGATTTGAACATCACTATCCCATGAACCCATTTTGATTGCATTCTTCTCTCCCACCTACAACCATAGCTATTTTCTAGATTTAGGAACCCACTTGAGTTTGAGTTCCCAGAAGGAAGACAAAGGTGTGATAAAATCTTTCTTACCCAAACTAGGTAGAGAGTTCTTCTTCATAATTTTTAAGGGTATGAAACCCTTAGGATAATAATTCTCCTCCTGACTATATCTAGCACAACTTATTTTAGCTCTATGCCAACCTTGCCAGATTTCCTTCAAGTTTCTATCTCTTCCATAATGAATACATACGAATTTGTGGACCTTGCTTTTATCATCACGAACAGCTTTACCTTGAGATCCAAGTGAATGATTTTTATACTAATATACAAGGCCTTTACCATTATTGACAACTTGACTAATTAAATTAGAAAGGATTTGAGAGGATGTGGTCCACTTAAGTTATTTGTTAAGTTTTTCCCTCATACAAACCAGGTTCCTTTTTTATTCTTCATTCTTATTGAGAGTATTCATAAGATGCTTTTGAGAATCCCTAAACTTTTATTCAAGCTCAATTTGAAGCCTTGAGGATTCTTTTGTCCTTTTACCATCAGAATTATCCACTTTCTTCGGTTGATTCATTAATCGCAGATTTTCAGATTTCAACTTAGTGAATTGTTCCTCTATTTCAGATATCTGGAGAGTTAAAGCAAAAATTCAATCTTTTGATTGTATAATTTTTCTTCTAGAGCATTTATATCAATAAAAAGTTCACACATAAAATTAATTAGCATATTTGTAATCTTGTTTATCTTCCAAACAGAGTAACAATCTTAGTTTTCACTAATATCAGGGAGAGTTACCCCATTTTCTTCTTCATCTTCTATGTTTTCCGTAAGAGAAAATAAGGAATCATAGATAAAATCACTATCATCCATACCTATCATAGACACATCTTTAGACTTTTCAACTTCATCAGATTTATTGGAGGAATCTCCCCAGACTGCTAGGGCCTTCTTCAATGCATAATGAACTACAGCCTTTCTTCTTTATTTTACAAGTACCTAGTCCCTATTCTTTCCTTTGTCACCTCCAGTCTTAAGATATTCCTGGTAATCTAATTTTTGTATTGGACAGTCCATAATGAAATGCTCAGGACTTTCAATTCATGGAAAACCTCAACAGTGCCTCTTTTTTTGCTGCTATTTCCTCTTCTTTGAAACTGACCACTTTTGTCCATTGCTCAAATAATTATTTTTGGAAAATAGGAAATATCAGTGACTCCTTCAGTTGAATATGACTTAGAAGTCTTCAATGCCAGAGATTTTTCATTTGATACTTTCCTCTTATCTTGTCCTTGTTACTTCTTGAGTTCATATGTCTTCAGATTATCAATAAGTTCATCCATAGTGAGAGATTTCAAGTTCCTTGCCTGAGTGATAGCATCCACTTTAATTTCCCAAAATTTAGGTAGAACCCCCAAAACTTTTCACACCTATTTGCACAAAGGAATTACTTCTCTTAAACAGTTCAACTCATTGGTGATTGAAGTGAATCTGATATGCATTTCTTGGATAGTTTCTCTTTCTTTAATGGTGAAGGTTTCATATTGAGTAGTCATACATCAAGTTTTGAAGCCTTCACATCAGTGGTTCCTTCATGAGCTGTCTTCAGACAATCCCAGATTTCCTTAGAATTTTCACAAGAAGAAATCCTATTATACTTATCTGGTCTTATGACACAGACAAGCAATTTCCTTGCCTTATAATTCTTTTCAACTTTTTTTCTATCTTTAACATTATACTCTCTCCTAATTTTAATAACCATTATAGTTATGTCTCTTTCTTTGACCTCTATTACTAGCACATGAGGACCATAAAGTATTACATCCATCCGCTCACTATCCTCAGCTATAATGAAGTCATACATTCTTTTTTACCACCACTCATAGAACTGCTCATTCAAGCAGGGTAGTCTAGTGGTTGATTGCACTTCTTACAAATTAGGTAAAGAGTCCATGATAACCAAATAAATTTAGGTGTGAACCTTTTATAGTGTTTTCGCTTTAATAACAATTGTTACAACGTGAGGGGGTTGCACTATACTATGGGGGACTAGGTCCCTTAGAGTAAGACACAAGCAGTAAAAGAGTAACACATAGAGAAACTAAAAACTTTTAGGAAAGTAAAGAAAAAAATGATTTAACATGGAAACCTCCTTGATAAAGAGAGCAAAAACCATAGATTGCCCTCACAAGCACTCAACAATCCACTATAATCAAACTCTTAATTACATACTCAATTTGAACTAAATATAGCTTAACTAGTTTGCAACAACTCTATTAAAAACTCTTGTTGACAAATATTTCAGTATCTTACCTCGATATTGATTGAATTTAACCAATATTAATCTCAACTAACTCTACCTAAGCTGTAATACCCTAAAAATCTAGACCACTATTAGAACTATGCTTCAAGCTCATGCAAAATAAATTATAGTGATTTGGTAGTTTTATGAGTGAGTTTGATTCATATTAAGGCCTCAAATAACTCCTAAATTTTAGATAAATCAAAATATCTCTTACCGATTGAGCTTGGAAAGAATATTGCTATAGTAAACTTCAAATAAGCATAACTTTTGTATTACTAAGATTTAAGGAGCTCAAGACCCACCAATAGATACATAATTGAATTAAATTTCCAATGATACTAATTATTTCTTAATTTGATATCGAGGTAAAACGTTATGCTCGTTTAACTAGAGAGGTGTCTGTCTATCGAGGTGCAATGGCCAAGATGATGGACCGTTAAGCAAGTGATGGACCGTCAAGCCAGTGGTGGCCCTTCAACACAAACCATCAACCTTAGATATCAAGGTCAAATTTTAGCCATATATTGATAGTTGGAGTGATGGTTAGTCACCAGAGTAATGGTCGCTCACCCAAACCATCAACCAGGGTCGTTCAGTGATTGAATGATGTTTTAAATGGGATTTTTTGGTCTTTTCCAACCCTTTTAAACCCTATTTCCATCAACTTAAACAAGATAAACTCCTCATTCACTCTCAACATCAAATTAGATTATCCTTTCAAGATCATTCCCCTAAAACAAGATTCAAGCCCTTCTTTTCAAGAAAACCAAAAATTTGTGCTTCCTAATGCAAGAACATTCAAAAAAAGTTAATTCTATTTCAATATTAAAGATTTAAGGTAAGTCAGATGTTCATCCAGGGGTCCTTTTCACCCATGGAGTCTAAGAACTCATATTGAAGTTCAAAGTTATTATTTTTACGCGTTAATATGAATTATATCCATGAAATTTCATGAATTTTGATTATGATCATGTTTATAATTTATTTTGGTTGAAATTACCCTTAATAAGTGAGAATGGTGATATTCACTTGTTAAGTCCTTAACCCATGTTTTTAATATTGAAATTATGTGATTATTTCATTATTTAAATATTCCCATGCTTTAACTCATGACCCATATGTGTTTGAAGAAATGCCTAGATCAATGGGTTTTAAACAATGACTACTTATGATATCCTCAAAGTTGTATTATGGTTCTATAGTTAATGCTATCGAGTCCTGGGGTTATGAATACCCGAAAACTTAACTATTTAATTAGTCTCGGTATCTTCAGAATGGTTTTAAATATGTCATGAGCATTATCAGTTTAGTCATCATAATCAGTTAAACTAAGATTAGTTCAGTATTCTGAGTCAGTTCAGTTGGAAGTAGGATGTATAACCAAGAAAATATAGGTATGACGTCTTCCCTATCAGTTAGGCAGAATTATTTGTAGTAGTCCCTATATTCCAGAACTACATAGCTAGTGCAGGATATGAGGAGTCACCCATTAGTTTAGGATTGACTTCCTCTCAGGGGTCACCTATCAGTTTAGGGTTGACACCCTGGTCCTTCGGGACATCAGTTTAGTGGATCCACATAGCCATTGTTAGTACCGTGGCACAGTACTAGCACCCTTCCAACTGGGGTCATAGGTTGAACCCTAATTAGCTCATATTGGGGCATGTCAGTTGTATGATAGCTTCCACAATCTCATGCCAGTATTCAGTATAGAATTCAATTTCAAGTTTTCTTGACCATAGCATACAGTTACCAGTTATTCAGCTATCAGTTTGTCAGTATTTCAGTTTACAGACTATTTCAGAATCATATTATATACTTGGTAATGCATTCTCATATTTCACAATTTTCATGCATTTATATTCAGTTACCTCATGCAATTCATTCAATCAGTTATTATTCATGCACATGAACCCATGCATATTATCCTAACCTCATCTAGCATACCAGTATATTCAAAGTACTGATTGCATATCGTTTCTTGCTCTATGATGTTCAATATCATAGGTCAGGACGCTTAGGTTCTAGATCGTACTTAGACATTCTAGTGCATCAGCAGTAGCAGCAACAGTGGTGAGTCTTCATCTATCGAGGACATAGTTGTTATTTTAGTTTATTTCAGTATTTTATTTTAATTTATCAGTCAAAGTTAGTTGGGGCCTATCCTATCTACTCTCTTTTAGATAGTTTTAGAGGCTTTCAGACATTTTAGACAGTCAATTACTTTTTGGTCTTTTCAATTAGATTTTTAATATTTTTGTATATGTTTTAGACTTTTGTATTTTCAGATTTAAAACTTTAAGGCATATTCAGTTATTCTACATATATGTATTTCATTATTATTATTTAGTGCTCACAGTAGGTACCAGTACATGGGTTAACTTGTGGTTTTTCGTCATCATAAACGCTATGTGGCATCCAAGGTGTATTTTTAGGCCATTACAAACTTGGTATCCGAGCTTAAGGTTTTGGAGTATCCTAGGGAGTTTGAAAGTCACATTGAGCAGAGTCTTATGCATAGGTGTGAATCACGCCACACTTATGGACAAGAGGCTACAAGACATTTTTAGGAAAAGTTTCCCTTCTTTCAGTATTCATGTCATGTAAATGAGCATGAGCTCAGATTAAACTCCCTTTATAATCCAATCTTCCTTCTATTTACAGTGAACATGCCTCCTACAAATAATAACAAAAGATGAAACAGGTATTAGCCCGCACCTCGCCCATTCAGGAAGATCCCCTAAATGAGTATGTTTTGCATGTAGAGTTCAAAGATGTATTCATTACTCTGCCTTACTCTGTACGATCTCAGAAAAATCAGCCAGCTGTTATCCCAGAAAACCTAGTGGCTAATACCACCGCATCTAAGATTTGGGAATTCACCCGAATGAATCCTTCTCTATTTTTGGGATCCAAGTCTGATGAGGATCCATATGGATTCCTTGACATAGTTTAGAAGGTAACAAAAATTATGGGTGTGACTTCTATTTATAGTGAAGAATTGTTTGTTTACCATTTACAAAATGTAGCTCACACTTGGTCTAAGCAGTGGAATGGGGATAGAGACGCAGATGTAGGACCTGTAGAATGGGAGGAGTTTGCTATGACCTTTTTAGATATATTCAATCCTTTAGAGTTTAGGCAAGCTAAGGTTTTGGATTTCATTAATTTGAAGTAGGGAAAAATAAGTGTGAAGGAGTATTCTCTTGAGTTTACTCAACTAGCCAGGTATGCTCCTCATGTGGTGGCTAATAACATGTTTAGGATAAGCAAGCTTATGTTTGGTGTATCTGATAATATGGTCAAGGAGTGTAGGACCACAATGTTTATTAAGGATATGGACTTGTCTAGGCTTATGGCCTATGCTCAATAGATTGAGGAAGAGAAGGTTAAGGAGAAAGAAAGAGAGAACAAGAGGGCTAGGACAGGTAGTTTCAACTTTGCTCAGCTGAGATCAGAGCGTAGTAACCATCCCTGATCCTATCAAAAATCTTCAGCTCTGGCTCCATCTTAAGCTAGTACTCTTATGCAAAAGTTCAGAAATGACAATCAGGATAGAGCGCCAGGATCTAAGTCCCAAGGTAATGTAAACATAGGTTGCACAAATCCTCTTTTCAAGAAATATGGTAGAAACCATCAAGGTGAGTGTAGAGCCGAAAGTGATGTATGCTTTAGGTATGGCAAGCCAGGCCACCAAATCTGGAAGTGTCAGGTAGTTTCTCTAAAGGGAAGAGATTTGCGCCAACAGGGCTAGACCCATCTATCTTCAGCTCCAGCAGGGCACCCAATATATCAGGGCGCCACCTCCAATGCCATCAGCGGTCAACGCCAGAACAGACTATATGCACTTCAATCTCGATAGGATCATGAAAGTTCTCTGATTGTGGTTTTGTATATGTTGCAGGTCTTTCATTTACATGTATATACTTTGTTATAACTTGGAACCTAACTTTATTTTATAACCCCCTATATAGTTATTAATTTTGGTGTCCGTCCTAAACCCTTCTTAGGGTCCACTCTAGTAGGTGTCTCAATTATAGCAAGGCAGGTATACAGAAACTGACCGATCATAATATCCCAGAAAGTCAATTTAGTTGAACTTGTGGAGTTAGAGATGATCAATTTTGATGTCATTCTCTGCATGGATTGGCTCCACTCATGTTATACCTTAGTTGAATGCAGAAATAAGGTCATTCCATTTTAGTTTCCGAATGAACTAGTCCTTGAATTGAGGGGTAGTACTTAATCCCTTAGGGGTCAACTTAGTTTATATCTTATAGTGAGAAAAGTAATATCTAAAGGATATGTTTAACATCTTGTTTCAGTCAAAGACTCTAGTTTTGATACTCTCAATCTCGAGTCGATTCAGTAGTGAGGGAATTTCTAGATGTGTTCCCTCAAGACCTTCTCGTAGTTCCTCACAAAAGGGAAATTGACTTCAAATAGACCTTATTCTAGATACCCAGCCTATATTTATTCTGCCATAAAGAATGGCTCTAGATGAACTAAAAGATTTGAAAGAACAGTTAGAAGACCTCCTAGATAAGGGATTCATAGGCCTAGTGTTTCCGCATAGTGAGCTCCAGTCCTTTTCATGTTAAGAAAGATGGTTCCCTTAGAATATGTATTAATTACCATCAGTTGAACAAAGTCGCCTTTAAGAATAAATATCCACTCCCTAAATCGATGACTTATTTGACCAACTTCAGGGTACCAATTATATCTCTAACATAGACCTTAGATCCAGCTTTCATCAGCTCAAAGACAAAAAATGTGACATTCCAAAAATAGTTTTCAAAACTCGATATGGTCACTTCAAATTCCTAGTCATGTCTTTTGGACTAATGAATTCCGTAGCAGCTTTCATGGACTTGATGAACAGAGTGTTCAAATAGTTCTTGGGCATGTTCTTCATAATCTTCATTGATGACATTCATATCTATTCCCACGGTGAAAATGATCATGCAGACCATCTCAAAATTGTATTGCAAACTCTTAGAGCCCATCAGTTGTTCGCCAAATTTAGTAAATGCAAATTTTGGCAAAGATCAGTAGCTTTCCTTGGCGATATTATTTTTGGTGATAGAATTAGGGTTGATTCTTAAAAGACCAAAGTAGTGAGAAATTGGCCTAGACCAATCTCTCCATCAGATATCAGGAGTTTCTTGGGTTTGGATTGCTATTACCCATGATTTGTTAAAAGGTTTTCATCTATTGTGTCCCCCATGTTTAGATTAACATAGAAGAAAGTCAAGTTTCACTGGTCAGATTCTTGAGAGAAGAGTTTTCAGGAGTTGAACCATCGACTCACCTCAGCCTTAGTTTTGACATTGCCAAACGATTTAGAGAGATTTGTTACTTACTGTGCTGCTTCTAGAGTTGGTATTGATTGTACGTTGATGCAAAGAGGTAAGGTCATAGGCTAAGCCTCTAGATAACTTAAACCACTTGAAAAGAATTATCATACCCATGATCTTAAGCTAGTTGTTATCATTTTTGCCTTGAAATTTTGGAGGCATTATCTCTATGGGGTGCATGTTGATGTGTTCACGAACCGCAAAAGCTTGCAGTATTTATTTTCATACAAAGATTTGACTTTTTCATTAGAAAGGATGGTTGGAGTTTTTGAAAGACTATAATATGAGTGTTTTGTATCACCTGGGCAAGGCCAATATAGTAGCAGATACCCTTAGTAAATTGTTGATGGGTAGTGTTACCCATGTTGAGAATAATAAGAAGTTAGTTCAAGAGGTTCATCAGCTTGCTAGATTAGGTGTCGTTTGGTTGATTCAATTAAGGATAGTGTTTGGGTTCAGAGTAGTTCAAAATCTTCATTGGTTTCCAAAGTAATTAGGAAGCAATATAGGGATCCCAGTTTAGCTAATTTGAAAGTATCAGTGAGAGACCAGAAAGTTAAGGTTTACTCCCAAGGGGTAGATGGTATACAGCGTCGTCAGGGTAGTCTGTGTGTTCTATGTGTTGATAATTTGAGGCAGCAGATTCTTGCAGAGGCACGTGGTTTGCGTTACTCTATTCACCCAGGATATACTAAGATGTACCATAATTTATGAGAAATCTATTAGTGGAGTGGTATGAGGAGATACATTGCACAGTTTGTGTCTAAGTTTTCTAACTTTAAGTAGGTTAAGGTTCAGTACTAGAGGCCTTATAGCACCTTACAGGATTTTTGCATTCCCACTTGGAAGTGAGAAGAGGTGAACATGGATTTTCTGACAGACTTGCCTCATACGCCTCATCAACATGATTCGATATAGGTCATTATACATAAAATGACCAAATTGACCCATTTCCTGTTAGTCCATACTTTTTATTCGGTCGAGGATTATGTGAAACTCTATCTCAAAGAATTGGTTAGGTTGTATGGAGTCCCATTATCTATCATTTTAGATAGAGGTACCCAATTTACCTCTCATATTTAGAGGGCTTTTCAGAAAGGTCTTGGCATCTAAGTTCATCTTAGTACATCTTTTCATCCTCAGATAGATGGTCAAGCAGAGACGACCATTGAGATCCTAGAGTATATGTTAAGGGTGTATGTTCTTGATTTAAAAGATAGTTGGGATGCTCATTTACCCTTAATTGAGTTTGCCTACAATAATAGTTATCACTCTAGTATTCAGATGGCTCCGTTTGAGGCTCTTTATGGGAGAAGATGTTGATCTTCTATTGGTTGGTTTAAGGTAGGTAAGACTATAGTATTAGGGCCTGATTTAGTGTATGATGCAATGAAAAATGTTTAGGTAATTAGGGAGATGCTTAAGATAGCCCAAATCCAACAGAACTCCCATACAGATGTGAGGAGAAGAGATCTTGAGTTTGAGGTTGGTGACTTTGTCTATCTAAAAATATCTCCCATGAAGGGGCTGAAAAGATTTGGAAAAAAAGGGAAGCTCAATTCTTAATATGTTGGCCCTTGTAAAATCTTGAGCCATTCAGAATCAAATTGCATACTAAATACCCTCTCTTTTCTCTAAAAATTCAGATTCAGCTTAAGGTAATGATTTTCCTCAGATTGACTCTCTTTAGTTCTCAGTTTCAGCTGTGTAATCCATCTCATGTCATTACATACATTCATGGATGTCTCTTCAGTCCATGTATCATGTTTTAGACTCGGTTATGCTATCATGTTCCCATTCACACATGTTCAGTATATGATCTCAGATTCTTCAGTACTCCCAGCTAAACTAGCCTCATTCGAGGACGAATGTTCCCAAGGGGGAGATATTGTAATACCTCAAAAATCAAAACCAATATCAAAATCATGCTTCAAGCTTGTGAAAAACAAATTATAGTGATTTTGTAATTATATGAGGGAGTTTGATTCATATTAAGACATCAAATGACTCCTAACTTTTAGATAAATCAAAATATCCCTTACCAATTGAGTTCTTGTTAAGAATGTTTCTATAGTCAAATTCAAAACCACATAAATTTTGTATTAATAAGAGTTTTTTATATCAATACCAACCAATAGATATATAATTAAATTATCTTTCCAACGATACTAATTTTGCCTTAATCCGATATCGGGGTAAAAAGTTATGCCCGTTTTACCAGAGAGGTGTCTGTCTATCAAGATGCGATAGCCAAGGTGACGGACTATCAAGCCAGTGATGGACCGTCAACCCAGACAGATAAACTTAGGTATAAAGGTCGAATTCTGGCCATATATTTATGGTTGGAGTGACGGTCAATCATCAAAATGATGGTCTGTCACCCAGACCATCAATCGGGGTCGTTTAGTGATTAAATGACACTTTTAATGGGGGCTTTTGGTCTTTTTCCACCCTTTTTAGTCCCTATTTTGATCAACATAAATCCTCATTTACTCTCAATATCAAATTAGGGTATTCTTTCAAGATCATTCCTCTGGAACAAGATTCAAGCCCTTCTTCAAGAAAACCAAGAAATTGTGCTTCCCAATACAAGAACGTTCAAGAAAAGTTAATTCTCCTTCAAGATTAAATCTTTAAGGTATGTTAAATGCTCATCCATAGGTCATTTTCACTCATGGATTCATAGAACCCCTTTTCAAGTTCAAAGTTATGATGTTTACGTGTTAGTATGAATTATATCCATGAAATTTCTTGAATTTCGATTATGTATCATGTTTACAAATTATTTTTGTTGAAATTACCCTTGATACGTTCAAATGGTGATATTCACATATTAAATCCTTAACCCATGTTTTTAATATTGTAATTATGTGATTATTACATAATTTAACTACTTCCATGCTTTAACTCATGACCCCTATATGTTTGATAAAATGCCTAGATGAATGGGTTTTCAACAATGACTACTTATGATGTCCTCAAAGTTGTATTATGGTTCTATTGTTATTCATATCGAGTCCTGGGGGTTATGAATACCCGAAAACTTAGTTGTTTACTTATTCTCAGTATCTTCAGTAGGGTTTCAGATATATTATAAGCATTATCAGTTTAGTTAGCTATCATAATCAATTAAACTTAGATTAGTTCAATATTTTGAGTCAGTTCTATTAGGAGTAGGATTTAGCACCGAGCGAATATAGGGATTACATCTTCCCCATCAGTCAGGCAGAGTCGTTAGTAGCAAAACTACTTAGCCAGTGCAGGATATGAGGAGTCACCCATCAGTTTAGGATTGACTTCCTCTCAAGGGTCACCTATCAATTTAGGGTTGATACCCTAGTCCTTCGAGACATCAGTTTAGTGCATCCACATAGACATTGTTAGTACCCGTGGCATGGTACTGACACCCTTCCAACTGGGGTCACAGGTTGGACCCTAATTAGCTCATATTAAGGCATGTCAGTTAGATGATAGCTCTCATAGTCTCAAACTAGTATTCAATACAGAGTTCAGTTGAGCAGAGCATATAATTACCAGTTATTCAGTTATTAGTATGTCAGTATTTTAGTTTAAAGACTATTTCAGAATCATATTATATTCTTGGTCATGCATTCTCAAATTTCATAGTTTTCATGAGTTTGTATATAGTTAACTCATGCTATTCATTCAGTCAGTTATTATTCATGCTTATGAACCCATGCATATTATCCTAACCTCATCTAGCATACCGGTACATTAAAAGTACTGATCGTATACTCATTTCTTGCGCTATGATGTTTAATATCATAGGTTCGGTCGCTCAGGTTCCCGTTCGTATTTATACATTTCAATGTATCAGCAGCAGCAATAGTGGTTAGTCCTCATCAATAGAGGACATGGTTGTAATTTTAGTCTATTTCAATATTTTATTTCAGTTAGACAGTTATAGTTAGTTGGGGACTATCCCATCAACTCTCTTTTGGACAGTTTAAGAGGCTTTCAGACATTTTAGATAGTCAGTCAGTTGTTGGTCTTGTCAGTCAGATTTTTAATATTTTTGCATATGTTTCAGACATTTGGATTTTCAGCTGTATTATTTTCAAATTTAAAACCTTAAGGTGTATTCAGTTATTCCGCACATATGTATTTCATTATTATTATTCAATGCTCATAGCAAGTACCAGTTAATGGGTTAGCTTGTTGTCTTTCGGGACCGTAAGCACTGTGCGGCATCCAGGGTGTATTTTGGTGGCGTTACATAAGCACTCTTGGAACACAAGAAAAGCATTACTATTATAACACGAGTAATTCAATTGCAGACCATGACTTGACTCAAGAACACTCAATCTTTCAGTACATACAGAAATTAAGAACTTGAGCAATGTTACAAAGTTGAGTTTTCACCTATTGTCTACTTTTATATTCTTGTTTTCCAAAAACTCACCAAAAGCTTTCTTTTCTATTTATAGTGAAATAATTATTAGGGCAAAAATATGATTAGGTAGGTGTCCTGACTGGTACACATCTCACCTGCTCAGTTTTTTACACTAGACAACAAAACTGTGCAGGCTATGTGATGGCTATATATTTCCATGAAGACATAGGGACCTGGTCCTTGTTGTTAGTTGATCATAATCAAAACAAGATATAGCATAAGTCATATGCCATGACTATGAGAAATATCACCTCTATGAGCCAAATGTCACACTAAGAGAGAATAACATCTCTAAAGGCCCAATATTATATCTAAGAGGAAATAACATCTTTAAAGGCCCGATATCATATCTAAGAGGAAATAGCATCTCGAAAATACCAATATCATATCTAAGAGGAAATAACATCTCTAAAGGCCCACTATCATATCTAAGAGGGAATAACATATCTGAAGGCTCAATATCATATCTAAGAGGAAATAACATCTCTAAAGGCCCAATATCATATCTATGAGGGAATAACATCTCTAAAGGTCCACTATCAATCTAAGAGGGAATAACATCTCTAAAGGCCAAAAATTATATCTAAGAGGAAATAATATCTCTAAAGGCCTAATATCATATCATAGAGGAAACAACATTTCTAAAGGCCCAATATCATATCTAAAAAGGAATGACATCTCTAAAAGTGCAATATCATATCTAAGAGGAAATAATATCTCTAAAGGTCAAATATCATATCTAGGAGGAAATAACATCTTTAAAGGCCCAATATCATACTTAAAAGGAATATCATGGCATAAGCCATTAATCATTATCTGGGAAAAAATACATCATGACTCATCAACTCGTAAAGTAACCTTATTCCAATGGATTACTAATCTTAACTATGCCTAACATTCACTAACAACTCCACATGAGCTAACACAAGTCTTGGCCTATGGTAGGCAAGAAGAACCCACTTCCAATCCGCAATTTCCATATTTAGGCAATTTATACCCCAAACTGGGCTAAGGTATCTAGTTAAACTTCTAGATGTCAATTAAGTTATAACCAATCCTAGGATAGAAACTTCATCTAAAAACATGGGTATTAAAGTGAACTCCACCTAAATTATGGTTTCAAGATCACCACAACAGCTCAAATAAGGTTAAATATACCAACCACACTTCCAATGCTAAAACCATATCCCAAACCTAGCATTATATCATATCCATTCAATGAATTAGTTCAATCTACGTAAAAGGCAATAAAATTCTAAAAAGTGCAATAAGTATTTCAACTTACGGGTCAAAACCCTCTATCAATCCCCTAACTTCAATAATCAAGGCTAAGTCAATCTACCCATAGTCAAATTTAACATTCATATACATACGCAATGTATAACATGCATCATCTTACGGAGAAGAGTAGATAAAAGCCTACCCCAAAGCCGAAAATCAAATCCTTATATCATACACCAGACGTCCATCTTCACTTCACAATCACAAAATGCCATCACACTATCAAAATCGTTGTCACGCCCCAAAATGATAATGACGGTCAAGAACCATATACACTACATTACCAACACTAGGTGACATACGCAAGATTATGGGACAATAATGGGTAAGATATGAAGTATAAGCTATGTATATACATGAGGGAGTAATATTAGCAAAACTAGACAATACAATGCCTAACATAGATGTTTGCTATCCTGAGGATCTGAGCCTACATTAATAAAATGTGGTGCCCATGCAAGGTCAGTACACAAACAACATGTAATAGTATAAAAGTAGACAAAATAATAGTTGGACAAGTACAGAAGCTTATATGAGTCAAATATCAAAGTGTATGATCCAACAAGTAACACATATACGATATGAACAGGTAACCTATGCACCGATCTTATAGTATCTTATATAATATTTAAAAAAGCATTCATTAAAATACAAGTCCTATAATTTGCCTAGCTGATGTATTTAGCCTATAAGTCATACAAATTATCACAAGATGGCTTACCAAAGGAAATATGAGTCAAGTATAAAGCATATGTTGCTTATATATTTATTGCTATGATCCCATATGTATAACTGTAATCATAGTCTGTAACCAGGTATGCCCCACCTAGAGGCTCACTTGAGGGTCTGCCCATAGTCCATATTTGCCATATATTGGCTCGAGTCATGGAAAACCAACGCATAATGTTTCAGCTGACTCCAAATACAAATAATATCACAAGGCTGGTATGCCCAATGGTTCGGCTCACTATAATGGTCTGATCTCAACTTTGTGCACAGAATCACATTGAGTGATTTGTGAATCCAAACCTATGTACCCTCCCATCGTTAATGTATATCAAATAATGCCTTGAAGGTCGATAACATTTAAATTACGACAATGATCGATTAGCTAACACATACAAGTGCAACTATGTTGTTACTATTTACTTTTACTCCTAACTTATGATATACATATATATTTTGGCCTATGGGCTTCAAGTAAAGAAACTTATGATAGTATAGAAGTATCATGGGAACTTACACAAAGAGAAAAAGATAGATACTTATGAGCTTGATGGTAGAACGTGGGAATGATATGTAAGGCAATATAAATATTTTACTTTCGTATTTCATGAGAATTTTATTAACATTATTAGGAAGAAGCATATAACGTAGGGTGGTGCCTTAGCGGCAAGCGAGATTTAGCATTACATACCTTAGTGCTTTATTAACTATGATAGTAATTTGAGCCCAAATAACTCAACTCGGGGAGTATAGAATTGTCCTTCCAACCACCAATTTTTGCAATCAAATAGTCAATCAATTGGCTACAATGGTAGCATACACGACCATTAGTGACTCGTAGAAACATTAAACAATTTATTTCAATACTCTCCGACTATGCCTGAAACCAATCAAATTTCTTAATGAGAATTCAAAATGAATTCTTACTTTTCCAACTAATACAATTCAACGTTAAATCCACCTAACTGATAGAAATCCCTAAAACTTCACTTTATCAAAATTCCATCACTTTCAAGAATCCTAGTTCCAAAACCCATCTCAAGAAGTAGTGCAAGGATTCAAATAAAACGATAACTAACAACTTATACTACACCCCAACATATTCATTGATTAAATTCAAGTATTGGGTGAGGAGATAACTGTTTTGAAATTAATCCCCAATATGAGTTCTTAAGAATTCTTGCTAAAATTAGAAGTTTTCTAGAAACTAAAAACCGTGGAATGTTTCTTCTTGAAGGAATTTTTTTGTATACCTTACGATTCTTCAAATTTTGTTGTCAAATAGTTGAGCAGAGAGAAGTGGTAGAGAACCCTTTTGGGGTCATTCACATTTTGGGAACCTTTCCTATTTAAAAGAATATGCATCCTTTTCTATAATTTCTCTTTACAATATAATTATTACTCCTTCCATCCCAAATTTTGTGTCGCTATTTGACTGGACATGATATTTAAGAAATAAGTATTAACTTTATTAAAGTTACAAAATTACCCTTCTTAAAAAAAGTAATAGTATTTAGTATCAAGTGGGACCACTTTTAATTGAAAAAAAAAAAAAAAAGAGTAATAGTATTTAAAGGCAGGTGGGACCACTAAGGGTAAAATTGTAATTGTGTTTTTAAAAACTTACCAAATAAAGAAAGGCGACATTCTTTTTGGGATGGACCAAAAAGGAAATGGCAACACATAATTTGGGATTGAGGGAGTATATTTTAAGAAGTATATTTTAAGAAGCAGGAAACTTCAAAGGGCCCTACAACTTGCACAATACATATATAAAAATTACTTCAAAGTCCTTATCTTAATAGCAACAACACACAAATACATTATATATGTATGTATGTATGAATATATATATATATATGTATTCTACACCATTTGCTAATGTACCATAATTCTCTTCCTAGACAAAAGTTGTACTTAATTTTAGTTGTTAACTTAATTTTAAAAAAAAATTCGAGATGCTACAATCGTAATCTACTCATCAACATGAGAATAACGATACATATATTACACCATTGTGCTTCGGATCCAAAAATGACATCAAAAACCCTAAGTGGGTCCCACTTACGGAAATCACATTTCAGAGGTCAACCCAACATTCATACTTGATCAAGGAATCATAACCCTAAGAAGCTATTTGGGGTTTTGGGTCAAGAAACAAGAATTTCACCAAGGAAAGGATGAAAACTTACCTAAAATTCGAAGATATTTATGGGAATAAATGTTAATCAAGCGCTGCCAAGTTACCCACAATACTCAATTTTGAGTTATCATACTCATTTTAGGGTTCTTGGGTCTTAAGAGTGAGTGGAAGTAAGTCAAAACGCGGCCTAAGGCATCCTTTTATAGCCCTATCAACTACACAGGGGTTTCTATTGCATACCTAAGGATTGAAATCCCACACAGGCTGTAGGAGAAGGTATTGATTGCAATACCTCTTGGTGTGATCGTACCATCCTCTCCAACACCAGGTATCAGTTGAAATTTGGAAATCTTCCAAGTTTCTGCTAAGGCTTTAGGATTCGTTCGGACTCTAATATATGCAAATGAACTATGTAACCACACTAAATTCAACATTTTGAATGCTACAAGGAAGTTGAATTTTCCATTCGAGTTTGTTTTAACCAAATGTGGGTCCCACACTCATATTTTTAATTTTTCAACTTTTCAACCAATTGGTCGAAATGAGATCGGGAGCATCGAGACCCAAACCAAAGGTCTACCTAGCCTAAAATCAATATTACAAAGTTGCTAGCTTACTCAGAATTTGCATTTGTGATTGTTTTACTAAAACTTTTTCTCGGTGGCTATTTGAAACCAGCGAAAACTTCTAAATAGGGAATTGGCTCTAAAACCCAAATGAATTGCCTGGTAACCGAATTGTCAGTCCTAGCAAGTCATAAAAGACTTGGGGAAGCTATAGCAAAGTTCTAATAGAAAAAATAAGTAGAAATATGATGAATGACATAAAGGGTCATTACAATATCCACAACTAAAAGGATTTTCATCCCCGAAAGTCAATGGATAGAAAAATCTCAAAAGCTTAAAGGGATGAGGTACTGGCCCGCATGCTCAAAGCATGAATTCCTAGTAACCTCCATGAAGAGAGGACACTTTTAAGGGATTTTTCCACCGAAATCCCTTTTTTCACTAGCTCTCTCACTATATTTTGAAACAACCAAAACTCAACCTCAACCACCAGTTGGCCTTCAATTGAACAGAAAATGGCCAATGTACATAAATCTGAACCACACACTAATACCATCTCAATACCCACACAAATCAATCCAAGGAAAATCCAAGCCAGAAGCAAATCAAGGCATGAGTCATACAACCGACTCAAAATCCAAATATAACCTTTTTTTACCAATTTATACCTATTATCCACTCCAACTAGGAGGAAAATTACTTAAGTCTTGCCCATGAAATCTCATCACAGAAAACTTGAAGAACAAAAACTAATCCAGTGAAGTCCATACGGTAACCATGAGAATAAGCTCATAAGGTGCTATCTAGGCACACAAATGGAGATAATCAAGGAATTCTATATATGCCAATGTTCCAGCTAGTCATTATAGTAATCAAAATTGAAATCCAGAAGATCAAGTCATACTACTCATCACTGAATGATCCGATCTAGGATGTCCCATTAATTGAGCATGAAACCATACTGAATCCAACTAAATTATACAACTCCCACTGATTATATCATCCAAAATTTCCAACAAAGACTGATGACTCATGGTCAAAACTGAAAGAACCAATACAGGGTATATGGGCTATCATCTGAACACTTATCAACGATAATCCAATCGTAGTTGAGAAGACCGAATAGGTAACCATGGAGTAGACTCAGCCAACCTATAAATAAAATATAAATTGAGACAAATCTAAAATGAAAGTTGCACTAAAGATTTTAAATTCCAAGCTGAAATCTCAATATCAAGGCTAAACTGCTAGGTCCCCTAAACCAAACCTGAAGATAGGTAAGCATTAATACGCTTGATCTGTCATAACTTCCAAATTTCCATTCCAAGGCACCAAATCCAAACTAAAGTCAAATGCTCATATCAACCATACTGTCTGAATCAGACATATCTATACTAAATCATGTCAAGCAAAAATCAAAACATAACTAAAGAACAAAATCACGATATAGGATAAACCACCAACTGAAAACACAGAAAATACACTCCATATCTATTGTAAGGCATGAACTATCAAAGTATACTCAAGAACTCATAAAGTCCACCAACCCTAGTGGTGATGGAAAAATTCTAGCAACTCGAAGAAAAAAAACTCAAGCTAAAAACTAAGAAATCTAACACTCCATCTCGGTAAAGAATATACATAGGCACATATCATCAAGGGGAAACACTCCGCCAAGACTCATTAGGCCGAACAAACTCTAAAATGAGGATTTCCTGAATCCACCTTAAGTAGGCAATTATCACTTAAGCCATCCATGAACCATATCATCGAAGAAGAAAATACCAATCTCATAACAAAGGTCAGCGTCAATACCACCACAAAAAAATTCAAACAACTCAAGACAAAGAATTTCCAATTTATTTAATAGTTTGGGTCGAGCATCTAATCTTATTAAGAGTTGTCCTTTCAGACCTTATTCTCCGAATGGACAAAGAGCAGGAAGTAGACTGGAGTTCCTTCATCCCTTCCTTTTAGTCTATAAGGTTAGATTAGTCCGGTTCCAGAAGGTATATAGCTCTCACCTCAGCTTTTTCTTCGAAATCGGAGACTGTTCCAATTTCCTACTGAGGGTACTACGAAAGAAAGTTGATCTTGGATTACCAATAAGTCTAAAATTGATTCTTCTTGCTGTTCTTTCTACCTAAACTTGCGGCTTCTTTCTTCTATATCAGGAATATAGGTCAAAAGCGATCGTTAACTTGACTTTATCTTCAATAATAAGTTCTAATTATTTAGATATGTGGTTGGACTGCGAGTTTGAATCCCGCAGAGTGACCTTTCAGTCCTTAGATGATCTTTCGGGTCTTAGTTCTTAGTACAATGGATTCCATAGGTTTTTCCTCCGTGGGCTTCTTGCCCAAGAGTTAAGGAGAATACGATATTAGGGGGAAGCGATTCAGTAATTAAAGCTTTATGACTCCATTTTGGTTCTTATATAGAAACTTGTATTTTATAGAAAAAGTTAGTGCGCCAGGCAAGGAAACATATCATATACTCGACATCGTCACGCAATGAAGAGAGCCAGAGGCATCGGACAGGTTGGAGTTCTTACCTTCTTGGGACTTCATGGCCTCTTCTCCTTCTTGTCCTCTTGTACTTCCGTTCTTCTGATTTACTTCACGGGCGAGGTCTCTGGTTCAAGTGCTCGATGGGTGGGTCTTGCAGTCAAGCTCCCTTCTGCCTTTGCACTCTAGGAATTACTCATATCCAAAGCAGCTTTTCACAAGCACCCCACCTCATACAACTAGTTGGGGTGCCACTAGACAGAATTTGTCAATATGAGAGAGCCATTCCGGCGAAAGGTCCAAACCGTAGCCGGGAGCGAGCCGGATTTCGAAATGAAAGTGTCCTCTCCAGCTGTTGGCTCTATGCAGATTGCTGGAAGCAATGGCTTTGGCCATAACAACAGGAACTGTCATTTGTCTCCAACTCTATAACTCTACAGAAGATAAGATTACATCATGGTGAGAATGGAGCATCCAATCTCTACACCAATAACAAGGTCAAACCATCACAAGGAGATGAATCCAACAAATCTAAGAGATAAACTCAGGACATCTCAATGTCAAAATAAAACCCACTATCGGTTGATTAAATAGCCACAAATGAAAAATGATTCCAAAACTAGTCAAGCTCACAAATGGGTTATATAAAAAGGGATAGCAAAAACAAAAACCTCCATACACAGGAGGCAAGTCTAAGATCCTCAAACTTAAGAATAAGCAATATAACTAAATTGCCAACTCTAAAACCATATAGAATCATGGAAGATCAACTTACCTTCGATACCACAATTGACTCCACAATAAATCTAACACAACTAACCAAGAGGGAAGATAATCAAACTCATCTTCTTATGGGAAGGAAATAATCAAATCAAGTTATATCTACTCAAGCACCGAATAAAAATCACAAATAAATAGAGTTCTAACTAGATGACACTAGTCTATACAGCTACCCAATGAGGATTAATTACATCAAGTAATAATATTAAATAATATCTATAACCTTAAGCAGTGATAGAAACAGCAATACCAATATCAATATAATAAATAGGCGGTAAGAAAATGAACTTCAATATCATATCACACTCAAGGGTCATAATAAGGCCAATGTTCCAAGATAAATGAGATTCAAACCCAAAAGCCACACCCATAGGGAGAAAATATCAATACAGATCTACTCTATCCACTACTAAAAGAAATAAACTATGGAGGTAGTTATATAATCAAGATTCAATAACAAGGCATAATAATCAATATAAACACATCAAGGAATATAATCATTAATGGGCACAAAGCCCCTAATGCACATAATAAAAAGGAAAATGTAGGAAATAAAATCACACCAACCATGGTGAAATCTGCAACCACATGGCTAATAGATCTACTGGATAATAAATCAAAATGAGTCCAAACTCGAATCGACTAACTGAATCATCAACTGAGGTGCTAAGTGTATTATCTCTAACTAAAGGTGCCACAATCATCATGAGGCTGATACAAATAAGATGAAAGACTAGAAATCTCACATTAGGGAGACTCTATAGACTAATAGTTGATATTTCTACAGTCGTAGAAAAAGTCCAAAGCACCAACATGGAGAGAACACAAATTGAGCCCAAATGGTTGGGTAAATAATACTGAGAGCTCTCTCTAATACCAATGATCATCCTTGCTACAATCATAGCCTACCTCAAGAACTAAAGGCTAGCGGGGAATATAGGCTAACTCTTTCTGATCAACTAATTCATATCAGGGCACTGTCTATACTAGTGTCCTATCACGATACAACTCACCCTAGATCCTGGAATACTTCAAGATACTGCCCCTCATAATGTAAAATTTCTTTCATGGCCTAAATACCCATACCAAAACTCTGCAAGGTCCGGCGAGAACTTTGCCCACTATTATCACCATGACTAATCTGAAAACCACTCATAATCCAAAATACTACCTGCATAGATCTTATACACTATAATTAAAGCCAATCTCTATCATAAAGATCCTCACTCCCAGAAAAAATACCAATAGCACTATACTGATGGCATAACCTCTTGCACTACCTACATAAGTCTCCATACATACTCGCTCTATAGCTCTGGCATAATCAACAATTCGAGAGAAGAAAGACCCAACTCCTATCAAATGCTCTGATGGAAAAATAGAGTAACAATGCTAGTCCTTTGATAACTCCATACACCATGAACTTCTCAGGATGATATAGCATAGGGAAATTCCTAGCCCACTCAAGAAATCCAATCTCATACTCAAAAACTAGTAAAGAACCTTAATGAACACTAATAGACCTAACTCTAGTATGAGAACTACTCGATGAATCAAATGTCATCCATATCTAGGAGGGATCTATAACATAACTCAATTACTCAATGTTAAACCTTACTGAGCTGAAGTAGTCATGAGATTTAATGGAGCTTACGATGGCTCTCTAGTCCGACGTTTTACTGAAGCTCTAAAACATGTATCCTTTTCTGCATCTATCAACCATTTGGGATAGAATAGACTCAAAGAATGCTCTTAAAGTTTATGTCAATGTGGACATATAACATGGATTCAAGAAATTAGCTTCTTAGTATCATGACCCAAACGATGGCCTGGGCATGATGGGTATATCAAATACACTGAGAATCGGAGACCACCTTATTTGTCTATCAAAATAGGACATAACATACTAGCAGCGACTGAATTTCAAAAATATAACAAGATAGAAAATAATAAGCTCAAAAACATCTAAGAGTGTCAACATTAATATCCAATCAACAGTAATATCTACAAAACCTTTAAACCAAAAAACAACCTACGTTGGGACATACCACCGACCCTGACAATGACAATGACAATGTAAATGTGAATTATTTAATTCTAATTTATGGAAGGAAAACCAATGGAATAATCAAGTCTTCCATAGAATGTAAGATCACCACTTCATCGTAAATTACTGACTCTGAGATCACCTATAAGTACGAAATAAAATTAGAAGTGCCTACGGATAGTGTACTGCGTGGGGATACAACATCTAAAGATAGTTATTGGGGCGATCACTAGAATTTAACTCAGGATAAGGATAGAGTGCTAATCAAAAGTTTAATTTCAAACTCATGCACATGTTCACATTTATGCCTACACATACACACACACACACACATATATATATATTAGATTCTGGGCTAAGGAACAAGGTTTAGCATGATAATAAAATATTATCCTAGACTATGTAGCTTAACCATCATAAATAGGCACCCATGGGCTTTATAGGTTCAGCTCCTCCTACTGAAAGGGTCTCAGTACGTATTAGCCATACTAACTGGAGGTATCAATAAAGACCAGGGAATGCCTTGATTCTCGTCAATCTTAGATACAAAATATACCAATAGAGTGAACCATGCATATAGTTATCAAGACCAACCCTCATGTTAGTAAATGTGAGTTTTCAGTATAAGTCATTCGAAACCCACACCTTCACGGCTTAGCTACATAACCCCCATTAAGACCAATTAAAAAAATAGTTTTCACATAACCCATTCATTAACTAAGGAGTCATACATTAAGACATACTATGGTATCATCATACTATTTAGCTTGCAATCTCATAACTATGCCATTAAAATTCCATTAATTTGGGGGAATGCCTCGAGCCCCTTTATTCATTAAATGAAATTAGAGAAATGCCTCGACCTCTTTTAGTTTATCAAATCAAATTGGGGGAATTTCTTGACCCTCTTTGTTCATTAAATCAAAACATAGCCAACAAGGCCTTTAAAATCTGTTCATTGTTTGACCACTTATGTAATATAATAGTATAGGTGTGTAAGTCAAACTAAGAGACAATTCATAATTCAAAACCATTTACACAAGTTGGTAGAGGGAATACAATTGTTAAAAACCAATTACCAAGATCAAAATACCAATTTGGGGGATTACCTCGACCCCCATTCCAATCCACACACCCATGCACCCCATTAGCTCAAAAACATTCAATTCAAAGTATAAACAACTCATGAAAACAATGGGAAAATAATTCAAGAATCATCTATTCCAAAACCCTCAACCCATATAAAAACCCACATTCAAAAGTATAGAGAATTAGGGAGACAAATCAACCTTTGAGAAGTCTTAGCTTGTAATTGCTATAGTTATTTGAGAGAGTTTGAGAGGGTGTTTATAATTGATAAAGGTTTGAAATAATGGCCCCAAGGGGTTTTATATACGTGGGTTCTAACTGGGTAAAGAGGGAAATATCCAAAGTGCCCTTAATGAAATACTAAAAAATTGTCACCCAGTTGTTAGGGGACCTTACGACTCGTCTGGTAACCCTATAACCCATGACCTCCAGTAGTAGTTTGGAAAACACCCATGAGCACCCGTACTAGTCCGACTACGAGTCGTACCATATGATGCATACTCAGGTATGACGACTAGTTTTGTTAAATCGTAGGCAAGATAGAACATTTAGGCATCACATAGATTTTGCTATGAATGGGACTATACGACTCGTATAGAGTCTTTATGACTCGCTAGAAGCCAATTTTAATCATAATAGAAACTTGGCTAACCCACACTATTCAGGCAATGATTAGGGTCCTACAACCCGTAATGACACCATACGGCTTGTAAGGAAAGTCGTAGGCTGGGCAGTAGGCTCATAGGTTAAGAAATTTTCAAGGACCAAAATTTGGGGTGTTTCACCTAGAATGTCCCTGTAGCCTCTCTAAAATAGGTTACAGATGTCTACGCACCAATCTGTAAGACTCTACTAATACTTAGATCTTGTACTAATATACCGGTGAATCCTAGACTCTGATTCCAATTTATAACAACCCAATTTTCTTAGATCATTATAGCCCATACTATAACCCACCAGTAGGCAACCCAAACCCATAGTTCAAAACAACTAGTAATGGACTACCCAACTAGATAAAGGCAAGAATATGGAAAAGATGAAGTAGAAGACCAAATAAATAATTTAGTCCCAAAACCTGGTGGTATTAGTACAAGAGCTTCTACATAACAAGAATTTAACGTGAAATACAAATGAATATACTGATACAACTTATCTCCAAACACAACATAGAGACTAATCTAGTACATAAGAGGAAGTTAAGTAATACTCCAAATGTCAGAAGCTCACTCTAAGTCTCCAAACCATGGTTGCTCCTCATGATGTACACATCAATGGTGATAGTACTATGATATAGAGGCTATAAAAGTTTAGTATGAGTACCAAACATGTGGTACTCGGTAGGCAATTTCCAACTGAGCTTAATAGATAAAGCAGATATATATAACATATAAAAAAATGGAAAACTACACCTAAATATCCAGAAACCATAGCAGACAGCTAATGAGATAATAAGGATAAACTATCCTATCCATCTCCAAGAGACTAACATATGAAGGCTAAGAAAGTAGTAAGAATGCACTATCTTATTGCATCCATACTTGGAAATCTCAACACTATACTGTATATCCCTAGCCAATATATAAGTAAGAGTGGAAAGATGATATATATATATAAGTGTACAAGGCCAAGGAATGAGTATATAATCTGAGTGATTGAAGAAAAGGAGGGATATACTATAATACTACAGTTATATATAGCTAAGTATTCATATGTAAGGGTACAATCGAGGTATACTCTAAGTATAGCCTAAATCATCAAACTAGCTATTTAAGACCTCATAATCATAGTAGGAGCTTGTGCTAGAATATTCTGGGTTCTAATCTATATATCAAGTCATTAGCTGATCATGCATAAGTAATATAATCATAAGATAAAAGAGGTCAGAATCATACCTCAAGTCTCAATACCGAATCTACGACCAATCTATTATAAACTAGCCATAACAATCATGATAAAAATAGTAAATAACAACATGAGTAAGCGGCTAGTTTGGACAACCAAATACATGGTCGTGCCTATCATGTGGCCTCATCACCCCATGCTCAGAAAGTTTAATAAACATACAACACATCATAAGGAATAGTCATCACCCATACCTATTCAGCCCCCCCCCCCCTCTCAAATGAGCTGATAGATATAGGTGCATACTAGTGATAGGCAATGCGCATGCAAGAATAAATGCAAAAAAATCCATAATACCATAATCGGTGAGTTTAATCAATATCTTGATATCATTATCATAACCATTACTTTCATAAACATCATCATCATAATCCTCCTCTGGCCTTACTGGGTGCATATATATATATATATATATGTATGTATATATATATCCTCTAGCCTTGTTGGGTATCAATGCATCATCACAACCATCTTCCAGCCTTGTCGAGTATCAATGCATCATCATAATATCCTCCGACCTTGTCAGTTATCATCATATCATCATAATATCCTCTGACCTTTACGAGTATCATCACATCATCATAATATCCTCTGAACTTGCTTGGTATCATCACATCATCATAATATCCTTCGAATTTTTCTGGTTATCTTCATATCATTATAATATCTAAATTAATATCATTAATAGAGAGCAAGCCCCACAAGGGCTAAAGTAAAGAACAAGCCCCACGAGGACTAAAGTAAATAATAATAAAAAGAGAAGCAAGGTAGAGTATGTTTCCATAATTCATCATTCATCATTAGTGTCACATTATCAATAAGCATATATATACATAACATGCATATTATAAACATCATTGGATTTAGTTGGAATTTATATTATTAATACAATATCTTCTTACATCCCATACCAGAGATATATGTATTTAGATATATAGTAGGTGCAAGGACTTAAGTTGTGGCTAATAGGGTGTAAATCTGTAAGTTTGTTGGCCAAAGTGAACTTTGGGACTAAATCATTATAAAAGTGTAGTTAGGGTTGGAATGTCTTACGAGTAGAGTAGTTAGTAGTATCAAATCATAGATCGGGATTTGCCTTGACAATATCATTTAAAAAAAAATTATTAATCTCTTTTACATATAAGTTATTCATTAAGACAGACATTTATTAATATGAAGAAATCCATTTTCAAGGTAGAATGTGGACTTTAACCCTTAATTAGTAACAATAGTAATAATATTATAATGTAATTGGAATTGTATCAATCATCGATGTAATGATCATTAATTTACCTAATCTATGAATGACATCACCAATATTCAAATACTGGAATCACAAGCATTAATATATAAATAAACTACAATCTCATCATTTACAAGGATAAACACTTCCCAGATATCCAACCAATATCACAACATGACCCTAGGCATAATAATGTGTCTGAAAGAATCACAATATCATAATCATGGCCTTAGGCCCGCATACATTGCTGAAACTTATATCAATAGATATATTAATATGCCATCTCGTATCTACAAGCCATAATATAACTATAAGGTATAACATATCTTATAAGTCATAAGCATATTTGTTATCATCTCTGTAACACCCTGAGAGTAGCCCCTCGATGCCATACTATGCTTACGATCAAAAGTGACCATAAGCTAACCTATGATGCTAGTACCTGGGACGAGCTCTAAATAGAAAAATAACATATATGAAAGAACAACAGATAAGACATATGGTTTTAACTACTAACAATCAATACTGAATTATAGTTTTATAACATCTGAAACATAGTATCAATACTGATAAAACAACTGAAAATTGACTATGTTCCTGTACTTGTCTGAAAGCCTTTAAATAGACTAACGGTAGAGTTGTGGGACAATCCCCAAACTAACTTTCATTGACAAAATAAATGAACTACTGGCATCACTGAATGTAAGATAACTTTTCCTTGAAGGAAGATGACTCACCCCTACTGGTGCTACTGATGCAATAGAAGGTCTAGGTACAGTTAGGAGCCTGAGTATTTGAACCTAGAATATAAGACATCATAGCGCAAGAAATGAGTATATGATTAGTACTTTAAATATAGTGGTAGGCTAAATGAGGTTAGGCTGATATGCAAGGGCTCATATGCATGAAGTGGTAACTGACTGAATATATGGCGTGAGATACTGAGTAAGAATGCATGAAAACTGGAAAGACTGAGAATGCATGACCAAGCATAAAAAAAATTCTGAAATGCTCTGTAGACTAAAATACTGAAATACTGGTTACTGGATAACTAATATATGTATGCTATGGTAAAGCAAACCTAAAACTAAATACTGGATTGAGACTGTAGAAGCTGTCATCTAACCGACATGCCCCAGATGAGATAATTAAGGTCCAACCTATAATCCCAGTTGGAAGGGTGTCAATACCATTCCACGGGTACTAACACTGTCTATGTGGATCCACTGACTGATTTCCCGAAGGACCAGGGTGTCAATCCTAAACTGACGAGTAACCCCTAAGAGGTAGTCAAGCCTAAGCTAATAGGTGACTCCTCATGTCCTATGCTAGCTATGTAGTTCTGGATCACAAGAACTGCTACCAACAACTCTTCCTAACTAACAGGGAAGTCGTTATCCCTGCATTTACTCGGTGCTAAATGCTACTCCTAATTGAAAGACACTGAATATAGGACTGAACCAAGTTCAGATGCTTATGGTGACTAACTGAACTCAAAATGCCCATAACTATCCTAAACCATTCTATAAATACCGTAGACTAAGTAAGCATCTAGATTTTATGTATTTGAAACCCGAAGGACTCAATAGAAATAACAAGACCATACTAACACCTTAAGGACATAATAAGTAGTCATTATTCAAAACTCATTTCTTTGGGCATTTCATCAAATACTTAAAATTCATTATTGAGACAAGGGAATAGTTTTAAGCATGTAGTAATATCATAATTTTGATACCAATTCTCAATTTATCATGTAAACCAACACGTAAGCATCATTCATATGTGTAGGGTTTAACTTCAACAACAAGGTATGTATAAACATGATATAAAAATCTAAAATCATAGGAATTCATGGATAAATTCATAATAACATGTAAAAATCACAACTTTAAACTTTCAATTTGGGTTCTTGGACTCCATGGGGGAAAAGGGAACATGGATGACATCTAACATACCACAATAGAAGGATTCTTGGAAGTTCTTGGTGGATTTCTTAAAAATTTTCTCTTGAAGGTTGAAGGGGCTAGGGTTTAGTTCTTAAGACAAAGGATAATTTCAATTTGAGGAAATTATGAAATATGAGGCAAAAATGTTGTTTAGAGACCTAAATCCCGTGTTTTGGATGAATTAAAGTGGAAGAAAAAGACCCAAATACCCCTCCAAACCCAAAATTTATTTAAACTAAATTGGGCCCCGACGTGTTTCGCGATGTTCTGTGTTGCTCAACCTGATGCGATAAGCAATGGACTGCGTTGGTATTGCTAATATGGTAGCCGACGTGATGCGGCCATATCGCATTGGTCCACTGGTTTGGCTATCCAAAAATGCCCCAAACGCCATTTAAAAAACTCGAAACTCACTCAAGATGAACTATCGACAACACTGGTCATGAATTTAATTGGAAACTAACTTTTAGGGGTCAAGAAGGTCTAGAAGAAAATCATAGAAGTTTAGGGGTCAAAAATGAGACTAAGTCTCCAACGCTTAGCTAAATATTTTAGGTTCTAAGCCTCTCAGACATACACTGGGAGCTGAATTAGGTTAAGGCCAATACAAGGTATTACAATATCACCCTCTTAGGAATATTCATCCTTGAATGAGACTGATTAAGCTGAGAATACCAAGGTACAAGAGATTACATGTTAATTATGTGTTCTGAAAGCATGGTTACCTGACTACGTCTGAAACATGATACATGATTGAACTGTTTTCATGAATGCATGAATGACATAAGGATGACATACAAGCGAAATTGAGTATGGAAAAGGGAAAGTCTGAGGGAAACAGTTACCTTAAATTGAGTCTGAGTTTGCGGAGAAGAGATGAGGTTACTTAATTTGCATATCTCCTCTTGCTTCCCAAGTGGCTCCCTCAATAGACTGGTTTTACCAAAGAACTTTGACCAAGGGAACTTCTTTGTTCCTTAGCCTACGGATATGGTGGTCAAGGATTTCAGCTGGAATTTTCTCTTAAGAGAAATTGTTCTGAACATCTATACCTTGTAAGGGGACCACAACAGTTGGGTCACCAATACACTTCTTTAGAAATGAGACGTAAAATACTGGGTGCACTGATGCTAAATTTGTAGGCAACTCAAGCTCATAGGCTACCTTTCCAAAGCGGCCTAGATTTTATAAGGGCAACATACCAATGACTAAGCTTCCCTTTCTTACCAAACCTCTTTACTCCATTCATGGGAAATTTTTAAGTAAACTAAGTCGCTAACCTTAAACTAAAGGTCCCTCCTCTTCACATCTGCATAGGATGTCTATCAACTTTGGGCTACCTTAAACCTCTCCCTGATCAACTGGACTTTCTCTAAAGAATCAAATACAGCCCTACCAAAGTGGTCTCACCTACCTCAAACCAACTAATTGGAGATCTATATCTTTTCCTATAAAGAGCTCGAACATGGCCATCTGAATACTGGAATGATAGTTGTTATTATACGCAAACTCCATCAAAGGTAAGTAATTATCCCAACTTTCTTAAAATCAATGACACATGCTCTAAATATATCCTCTAGGGTCTTAATGGTCCTCTGTGCCTTACCATCTTTCTGAGGGTGAAAGGTTGTACTATGGTAAACTTGCGTACCCAGACCCTTCTGGAAAGCTTTCCAAAAGTTAGAGGTAAATTGAGTACCTCAATCAGAAATGATGGACAATAGAATACTGTGTAACCTAACCATCTTTCTAATTTAGAGCTTGGCATAGTCCTCGGTTAAATAAGAAGTATGAACTGACAAGAAATGGGCTAATTTGGTCATCCCATCCACAATGATCCTAATCAAATCATCCTGACGACGAGTATGAGGCAAACCTATCACAAAGTCCATGTTCACTTCCTCCCACTTCCAAGTAGGAATACTAAATTCCTGCATAGAACCTCTAGGCTTTTGGTGTTCAATCTTAACTTGTTGACACGTAGAACACTTAGCTACAAACTCTCTAATGTCCCTCTTCATCCAACTCCACCAATAAATTTCCCACAAATCGCGGTACATCTAAGTATCCCCTGGATGAATAGAGTAACGCACACCATGCGCTTCAGAAAGAATCCTCTGTCTCAAACCATATACACACGGCACACATAATCTACCATGGCAATGCAACACATTATCCCCCCTTCGGAGAAAACCTCTTCTTTCTAATCTCTGACTGACTCATTCAACTTAACTAGAATAGGGTCCCTATCTTACTTATCCTTCACTTCAACAACCAAAGAAGATTCCAAACTATCCTGCACCCATACACTGCCCTCAGCTGAATCAACCAAACGTACACCTAGTCTAGTAAGCAGATGAAATTCTTGAACTAGTTTTCCTTAGCTTCCTCAACATGCACAACACTACCCATAGATAGTCTACTCAGGGTGTTCGTCACAATTTTGGTTTTGTGTGGATGATACAGAATGCTCATATCATAGTCTTTTAATAATTCTAACCACCTCCTCTAATAAAGATTTAACTCTCTCAGTGAAAGTACATACTACAAAATTTTGTGATTCGTGAACACATCAACATGCACCCCATATAGATAATGCCTCCAAATTTTCAAGGTAAACACAACCGTTGCTAACTCAAGATCATAGGTAGGATAATTCTTCTCTTGAGGCTTAAGCTGTCTAGAGGTGTAAGCTATAACCTTACCTTTCTTCATCAAAACACACCCCAATCCAACTCTAGAAGCATCAATGTAAACAACAAACCCATTTGAACCTTTTGGTAGTGCAAAAATTGGGGTTGAGGTGAGTCGAATCTTCAAATCTTAAAAACTCTTCTCATAAGAATCTTATCACTGAAAATTGACTTTCTTCTGAGTTAATCTGGATATGGGGGATGCAATAGATGAAAACCCTTTAATAATCTGTCAATAATAACCAACCAAACCCAAGAAACTCCTAATATCTGATGGAGAGATAGGTCTGGGCCAGTTTTTCACCGCATTAGTCTTTTGAGGATCTACTCTAATGCCATTACAGAAATAATATGGTCAAGGAAAGCTATTGATCTTATCCAAAATTCGTACTTACTGAATTTAGAAAATAACTTATGGGCTCTAAAAGTCTGTAGTGCAATTCTTAGATGGTTTGCATGATCATTTTTGTAATGAAAGTAGACAAGAATGTCATCGATGAAGACTATGAAGAACATGTCCAAGTACTGTTTGAAAACTCGGTTCATCAAGTCTATAAAGGATGTTGGGGCATTTGTGAGACCAAAGAACATAACTAGAAACTCGAAGTGACCATACCGGGTTCTGAAAGTTGTTTTCGGAATGTCACATCCTCTAACTCTGAGCTGGATATAGACAAATTTGAGGTCTATCTTAGAAAAGTAACTGGCACCCTAAAGTTGGTCAAACAAGTCATTGATTCTGGGGAGTGGATATTTGTTCTTGAATCTTACTTTGTTCAATTATCAGTAGTTAATGCACATTCTAATAGAGCCATCTTTCTTTCTCACTAAAAGGATCGGAGCACCCCATGGGGAAACACTAGGCCTAATAAATCCCTTATCTAGTAGGTCCTTCAACTATTCTTTTAGATCTCTGAGTTCAACTAGAGACATTCTGTATGGCGGAATAGAAATAGGTTGGGTATTTGGAAGAAGGTCTATCCCAAAATTGATTTCCTTTTCGAGAGAAATTTTGAGAGTGTCTTTAGGGAACACATCTGGAAACTCCCTTGAAACAGGAACTGGCTAAATATTGGGAGCTTCAGAACTAGAGATTTTGACTCACACAAGGTGGTATACATACCCCTTGGATATCATTTTCCTTGCTCTAAGGTATGAGATAGTTGACCCCCAGGCGTTGTAGTACTACCTCTCTGTTCAAGGACTGGTTTATTTTGAAACTGGAAATAGACAACTCTATTCCTACAATCCACATTAGAATAGCATGAATAGAGCCAATCCATGCTGAGAATGACATCAAAATCTGTCATCTCTAACTCTATAAGGTCTATTGAAGTATCTTTCTAAGACATCGTAATCCGACAGTTCCTATATACCCGCTGCGCTATGATGGACTTCCCCACCAGGGTAGATATTAAGAAGGGATCAGTTAGGGTTTCAGGATTGATTCTGAAGTTGATAGCTATATAAGGGGTTACAAAAGAAAGAGAAGCTCCAGGATCTAGCAAAGCATAAACATATAAATGAAAGACCTGTAATGTACCGGTAACTATATTAGGAGAACTTTCCTATTCCTATCGGGACTGAAGTGCATAAATCCTGTTTGAACGTTGGCCGCTAGTATCACTAGAAGTAGCTCCCTGCTGAGTCAGGTGACCTGCTAGTGCTGATGACAAATAAGACTGGCCCTGATGGCGCACATCCCTACCACTCTGACCCATTACTCAACACTCCTAAAACCTATGTCCTGTCTTAGCACACCTAAAACATATATCACTGTAAACTTTATATTCTCCCTAATGATTTCTACTACATTTCTGGCAAAGAGGATTTGTACAACCACTGTTTATGCTACTCTGGACTTAAAGCCTAGCGCCATATCCTGATTATTATTCCTAAACTTGGGTACTGGTGCACTAGCTGAAGACAGAGTTGGGGCTGAAGATTTATAATGAAATTGAGAATGATTACCACCCTCTAACCTTGGCTGAGGAAAATTAAAGCTACCTATTCTAGCTTTCTACTTCTTCTTTTCTCTCGCCTTAGCCTTCTCTTTTTCAATCTGCTGAGCATGGACCATAAACCTAGACAAATCTATCTCCATAATCATTATTATGGTCCTAGACTCCTTGACCACACTATCAGATATCCTAGACACAAACTTTCCCATCCTAGACTTATTATCAGCCACCACATGAAGAGCATACCTGGCTAGCTGAGTAAACTTAGGAGAATACTCTTTAACGCTCAAGTTTCCCTATTTCAAATTAATAAACTCTAACACCTTAGCTTCCCTTATATCCAAAGGGAATAATTTATCTAAGAAGGCTATAGAAAACTCCTCCCATTTTATTAGCCCTACATCGGTGACCCTATCCCCTTTCCACTATTTAAACTAAGTGTGAGCTATATCCTGTAACTGGTAAGCAGCCAATTCAACACTTTCGCTACAATTCACACCCATAATGTCTCTTACTTTTTGAATCATGCTAAAGATTTCCTGCAGATCCTTTTTAGATTTGGATCTTAAAAATGAGGGAGGATTCATTCGGGTGAAGTCCCGAATCCTAGCTGCGGCAGTATTGGCCATTGGGTTGGCCTAAACAGCAGCTGGACAAACATTTTCAGCTACTACAGAGTAAGCTAGAGTAGTCAATACATCTCTAAAATCTACATGGGAAACATGCTCATTCAAGGGATCTTCCTTAACGAGCAGAGGTGCTAGCTGGTTTTCATTCTTTCTTCCGTTAGTCTTTCTAGGAGGCATATTCTGTAAATGGAAGGAAGAGTTGAATTAGATAGAGCATTTAACTTAAGCTCATGATCATTCGCAGGACATGAATACTAAAAGAGGGAAACTTTTCCTAAAATGTCTTTTAGCTTCTTGTCCATAAGTGTGGCACACTTCATACCCATTCACAAGACTCTACTCAATATGGCTTTCAAACTCCCTAGGACACTGTAAACCCTTAGGCTCTGATACCAAGTTTGTAATGCCCCAGGAGTACCCCCTGGATGCCACACGGTGCTTATAATCATAAGTGACCACAAGCTAACCTATGATGCTCACTGAATAAAATAACAACATATGTGGAAGAATAATTGATAATCCATAAGGTTTTAACAACTAAAAATCAATAATGAATTATAGTTTTATAACATCTAAAACATACTATAAATACTGATAAAAACAACTGATAAAATGACTAAAAATTGACTATCTATCTATACTAGGCTGAAAGCCTCCAAATATACTGATTATGGAGTTGATGGAACAAGCCCCCAACTAACTCCGACTGGCTAAATAAACAAATGACTGGCATCATTTAATATAAGATAACTCATCCTCGAAGGATGAGTTCTCACCCCTGCTACTGATGATGATGCATTGGAAGGTCTAGGTACGATTAGGAACCTGAGCATTCAAACCTACGATATAAGACATCATAGAGCGAAAAATGAGTATGTAGTCAGTACTTTGAATGTACTGGTATGCTAAATAAGGTTAGGATGGTATGAATTAAGTGATAACTTACTGAATGTATGGAATGAGATATTGAATAAGAATGCATGAAAAATGGAAAGACTGAGAATGCATGACCAAGAATAAAACAAATTTTGAAATGACATGTAGACTGAAATACTAAAATACTGGTAACTAGATAACTGATATATGTATGCTATGGTGAAAAAAACCTGAAACTGAATACTAGATTAAGACTATAGGAGCAATCATCTAACCGACATCCCCCAAATAAGCTAATTAGGGTCCAATCTATGACCCAAGTTGGAAGGGTGTCAGTACCGTCCCACGAGTACTAACACTAGTTGTATGGATCAACTAAATAATGTCTCAAAAGAACAAGATGTTAAGCCTAAACTGATGGGTGACCCTTGAGAGGTAGTCAAGCCTAAACTAATGGGTGAATCCTCATGTCCTATGCAGGATACGTATTTCTAGAATGCAGGAACTACTACCAATGACCCTTCCTAACTGACGGGAAAGCCGTTATCCCTGTATTTACTCAGTGCTAAATGCTACTCCTAATTGAAAGACTCTGAATACAAGAATGAACCAAGTTCAGCTGTTTATGGTGACTGACTGAACTAAAAATTCTCATAACTATCCTAAACTATTTTGTAAATACCATAGACTAAGTAAGCAGCTAGATTTTGGGTATTCAAAACCCCCAAGACTTGATAGCAATAACAACAATACCGTACTAACACCTTAAGGACATGATAAGTAGTCATTATTCAAAACTCACTCCTTTGGGCATTTCATCAAACACTTGAAATTCATGGTTTAGACAAGGGAATAGTTTTAAGCATGTAGTAATATCATAATTTTGATACTAAATCTCAATTTATGATGTACACCAATGAGTAATTATCATTCATATGTGTAGGTGTAGGGTTTAACTTCAATATCAAGGTATGTATAAACATGATATATAAATCAAAATTCATGGGAATTCATTGAAAAATTCATAATAACATGTAAAAATCACAACTTTAAACTTGAAATTTTGGTTCTTGGACTCCATGGGTGAAAATGGCCCATGGATGAACATCTAACATACCTCAATTGAAGGATTCATGGAAGTTCTTGGTAGATTTCTTAGAAAATTTCTCTTGAAGGATGTAGGGACTAGGGTTTTGTTCTTGAGACGGAGGATGATTTCAATTTAAGGAAATTATAAAATATGAGGCAAAAATATTGTTTTGGGTCCTAAATCCAGTGTTTTGGTTGAATTAAAGTGGGGGGAAAAGACCCAAATACCCCTCCGAACCCAAAATTTATTTAAACCAAACTGGGCACCAACGCGTTTGGCGATGCGCTGTGTTGCTCTACCCGATGGGATAAGTGATGCACCACGTTAGTGTTTCCAACATGGTAGCCGACGTGATGTATCCATATTGCGTTGGTCCACTGGTTTGGCCATCCAAAAATACCCCAAACGTAGTCTGAAAAACCCAAAACTCACCCAAGATGAACTGTCAACAACACTGGTCATGAATCAACTTAAACTAACTTTTTGGGGTCAGGAAGGTCGAGAATAAAATCATAGAAGTTTAAGGGTCAAAAATGAGATTAAGTCTCCAAAACTTAGCTAAATTTTTCAGGTTCTAAACCTCTCACACATACACTAGGAGTTGAATTGGGTTAAGGCCAATACATGGTATTACTATATCTCCCCCTTGGGAACATTCGTCCTTGAATGAGACTGATTAAGCTAAGAATATCGTGGTACAAGAGATTAAATGCTAATTATGTGTACTAAAAGTATGGTTACCATGGGTGAAAAAGGCCCATGAATAAACATCTAACATACCTCAATTGAAGGATTCTTGGAAGTCCTTGGTGGATTTCTTAAAAATTTTCTCATAAAGGTTGAAGAGGCTTGGGTTTTTGTTCTTAAGAGAGAGGATGATTTCAATTTGAGTTGATTATGAAATATGAGGTAAAATGTTGTTTTAGAACCTAAATCCCTTATTTTGGATGAATAAAAGTGGGGAAAAAACACCAAATCCCCACTAGACCTAAAATTTATTTAAACCAAATTAGGCCCTGACGTGTTTGGCTATGCGCACCGCTGCTCAACCCCACATGATAAGCGATGTGCCACATTGCTGCTGCCAATGCGGTAGCTAATGTGATGCAGCCATATCACATTGGTCCACTGGTTGGCCATCCAAACATATCCCAAACGTCATTCAAAAAATGCGAAACTCACTCGAGATGAACAATCAACAACCCTGGTCATGAATTAACTTAGAAATTAACTTTTCATGGTCAGGAAGGTTGAGAATAAAATTATAAATGTTTAAGGGTAAAAAATAAGACTAAGTCTCCAACACTTAGCTAAATCTTCAGGTTCTAAGCCTCTCTTACATACACTAGGAGCTTAATTGGGTTAAGGCCAATACGGGGTATTACAATCTCATAATAGGAGGCATAATATATAATAAGCGCCTCAAACTTATGAGGCATAATATATCAAGAAGTATCTCACATCTAGAAGGAATATTATATCAATAATAATCTCACATCTAGGAAGCATACTATATCAGGAAGCATCTCACATCTAGGAGGCAAACTAGATTATGAAGCATCTCACATCTTGGAGGCATACTATATCAAGAAGCATCTCCCACATAGGAGGCATACTATCTCAAGAAGCATCTCACATCTAAGAGGCATACTATACCATGAAGTTTGTCACATCTAGGAGGCATACTATCAATAAGCACCTCACATCTAAGAGGCATACTATTAATAAGCATCTCACTTCTAGGAGGCATCTCGAATATATAAGTCATATGCCATGACTATGAGGAATATCACCTCTATAAGCCAAATGTCACATATAAGAAGGAATAACATCTCAAAAGGCCCAATAGCATAGCTAATAAGAAATAACATCTCTAAAAGCCCAATATCATATCTAAGAGGAATAACATCTCCAAGGCCCAATATAATATCTAAGAGAAAATAACACCTCCAAAGGACCAATATCATATCTAAGAGGGAATAACATCTCTTAAGGCCCAATATCATATCTAAGAGAAAAAATATCTCTAAAGACCCAATATCATATCAAAGAGAAAATAACATCTCTAAAGGTCCAATATCATATCTAAGAAAAAATAACATCTCTAAAGGCCCAATATCATATCTAAGAAGAAATAACATCTCTAAAGGCCCAATACCATATCTAAGAGGAAATAACATCTCTAAAGGCAGAGAAAATAACATCTCTAAAGGTCCAATATCATATATAAGAGAAAATAACATCTCTAAAGGCCCAATATCATATCTAAAAAGAAATAATATCTCTAAAGGCCCAATACCATATCTAAAAGGAAATAACATCTCTAAAGGCTCAAAATCATATCTAAGAGTAAACAACATCTCTAAAGGCCCAATATAATAGCTAACAGGGAATAACATCTCTAAAGGCCCAATAAGATATCTCAGAGTAAATAACATCTCTAAAGGCCCAATATCATATCTAAGAGAAAACAACATCTCCAAAAGCCCAATGTCATATATAAAAGGAATATCATGGCCATAAGACGTCAATTATTATTCGGTGGAAAATTCATCATGACTCAGAAAGTCGCAAAGTAACCTTATACTAACAGCTTACTAGTCTCAACTATGCCTAAGATCCGCCAATAAGTCCATATGGGCTAACATAAGTCTTACCCTAAGGTGGGCCAGAGAACGTATTTCTAATCATCGATTTTTATATTTAGGCAATTTATACTCCAAAATAAGCTAACGTATCTAGTTAAACTTCTAGATGTCAAGTAAGTCATAACCAATCCAAAGATAGGAACTTCATCTAGAAACATGGGTATTAAAGTCAACTCCACCTAAAATATGGTTTCCAGATCACCACAATAGCTCAAATAAGGTTAAATATACGAACCACACTTCCAATGCTAAAACTATATCCCAAACCTAGCATTATATCATATCCATTCAATCAATTAGTTCAATCTAGGTAGAAGGCAATAAGATTCTAAAAGTACAATAAGCATTTCAACTTACGGGTCAAAACCCTTAATTAATCCCTAAACTCCAATAATCAAGGCTAAGTCAATCTACCCATAGTCAAATTTAACATTCGTATACACACACAATATATAACATGCATTATATTACGGAGAAGGGTAGACAAAAGCCTACCTCAAAGTCGGACCACAAATCCTTACATTATTCACCAAACGTCTATCTTTACTTAATAATTCCAAAATGTCATCACACTATAAAAATCATAATCTACTTACGATAATAACGATACCCATATTGCACCATTGTGCTTTGGATCCAAACAAACACCAAAAAACCTAAGTGGGTCCCACTAATAGAAATTACGTTTCTGAGGTCAACCAAATATTCATACTTGATCAAGGAATCATAACCCTCAAGAAATGGGTGAAGACCAAGCTTATTTGGGGCTAAAATCAAGCTTACAAGCTATTTGGATTTTTGGGTCAAGAATAAAGAATTTCACCAAGAAAAGGATAAAATCATACCATAAATCCAAACATATTTCATGATAATAACAGTTAATCAAGTTCCCTAGTTGACCACAAGACTCAATTTTGAGCTATAATACACATTTTAGGGTTCTTAGGTCTAAAGAATGAGGGATAATGAGTCAAAATGCGGCCTAAGGGCTGCTTTTATGGCCCCATCAAGTACTCAGGTGTTGCTATGCATATCTATGGGTTTCAATTGCACACAGTTTATAAGTGTAGGTATTACGATAGCAATACCTCTTGGTGAAATTGCACCATCCTCTCCGACACCAGATATTAGCTAAAACATGGAAAACTTCCAAGTTTCCGCTAAGGCCTCAGGATTTATTCGGACTCCAATTTATGCAGATAAACTATGTAACCACACTAAATTTAATGTTTAGAATGTAATGTCAAAGTCTGATTTTCCATCCATGGTTATTTTGACAAAATATGGGTCCCACACCCATATTTCAAATTTCCCAACTATCTGACCAATAGGTCGAAATGAGTTCGTGTGTTTTGGGACCCAAACTGAAGGTCTACCTAACCTAAAATTGAAATTTCAGAGCTGCTGGCATAGTTAGAATTTACATCTAAGATCATATTAGTAAAGTTTTCTCCCGGTGGAAATTTGGAACCAGTGAAGACTTCTAAACAGGGAATTGTCTCTAAAAATAAAACGAACTACACAATAACCAAATTGTCAGTCCCAAAAATTCATAAATGACTTGGGGAAGCTATGGAAAACTTTTAACAATGAAAATAAGTAGAAATATGAAAAATAGCCTAAAGGGTAATTACAGTTTTTGAGACCTTGATGCCTCATTGATAATTGTCTGTCCCTTATCACTGAATTGTGGCACAAGCAAGCCAACCTAGTCATGACTTAGAGTATCTTTAATACAATAATAAATTAATCTAAGAATGATTTAAAGATCTTGGACATCAAATTCTTAAAGGTTGTAGGTGTATTAATCAACTCGAAAGACATCACCAAAAACTTATTATTTCCATATAAAGTTCTTAAACTTGTTTTTGATATGTCCACCAATATAATTATCAACTGATGATAATCTGACCTCAAATCAATTTTTAAAAACACTGATGCACCCAATAACTAATCAAACAAGACATCTATTTAAGGCAAGGGATATTTATTTCAAATAGCAACCTTAGTCAACTATCTATAATCAATATGCATCCTCATACTACCATCCTTCTTTTTGACAAATAGGAATGCAGCACCCCAAGGTAAAGCACTTGGATGAATAAACTTTGTTAAGTAGCTCTTTCAATTCAGTTTGAGCTCCCTCAACTCAAAACTGGATAGATACATAAGAATAAGTAGACTCTAAATCAAATAAAACAAAAGTTATTCGATCACAAATAGAAATAGTACCTGTGATCACTACATTAGTAGCCTCGGAATCAGTGTTCCTAGAAATGCATAACAAAGTGTTTGATTATCAATCTAAGATAACTCCCATATCGGTTTCACTCTTTCCCCTATGTCTTCACCTCTTTGACATCCTCAACCACCTGTTTGATTCCCCTATTCCCCTGTGGATGTCCCCTACCATTTACTTCTCCCTCTTTACCTACTTGAATTATAGCCTGAGTTTACTAAATTTTGATAGTCATCTACCTCACAAGACACTCTCTCTCAAAGTAACCAATTGCACCACAATAGTAACATCGCCACTTAAGATAACGTCTACTTATAGAAGAACAAAAAACCCATTGGTCCCTAACAACTTGTGCCTGAGAAGAACTCTTAACTGGAACCACAAATAATGCTAAAAAAGAAAGCTAATTAATCTTTTAAACAAATAATGAGAGAGATAAAAGGGTGGATCATGCAAGAATGTTATAGAAGAATGTAAGTCCTATTACCACAAATAAATAAAAAAAGAAAAAGAAAACACAAAACCCCGCATAGACACGAATCTATAATGGTTAGAACCTAAGTGTTCCTAGAAGAGTCGTTATGCTATCGCACCCTATTTTTCTCATGAAAGGTGAAATTCAACGTGACAACTTTTTTAGGATGATTTAAAAGAGAAGAGTCACCACCTAACGATTTAAGGTGCATTATGGCACCATTATAAAATAATTAAGAGTATTTTTATTATTAATTCACATCACTAGAAATTGTGTAAGGGTTCAAGTTACCTCGAAAGGAATGTGTTAAGCATCTCTCAAGGTCCACAAATATGGGTCCTGATAGAATTCATATATTATATGAAAAATTATGTGACAGACAAAAATTGACAAATTAATTAAGAAAAATGGCTTTATTATTAGCTAAATAAATATTTATATTTAAAAATAGTAAATAATTAAGCAAGAAAACTAACTATTAAAATAAATTATGATATGAACAATTAAGCAAGCAAAATTATCAAAAAGAAATTAAAAAAAAATGTACATATAAGTAAACTTGATGAATCTTAATTAATTTTAAATAACTAGGTGATTGGTCATGAAAAATCCTAGTTTAAAACAAATAAATAAATTAGGCAAAAAATTCAATATTATCTAATTAATATTAATCTAGGTGATAAAAGTGGTTAACATGCAAATTTAATTATTATTGTAAAATATGAGAAAACAATATTTGATTGTACTTAATACACTAATTTAAAAACTAGGTGAGAAAAAATTATTATTATTAATAAGCAAATAACAATATTTGGCGAAAATTCAATTTAACCTATTTGGTATAAAACTAGGTGATTGATTAGTCAAGCATGCAAACTTGTTAATTAAACTAAGGACATTGAAACTAAACATGAAGGATATCAGATAAGCTAGAAGAGAGAATTGAGATGGATATGCAGGGAAATCAGCTAATTAATAAATTAAATTAAACTAAACTAACCCAAACAAATAAAAGAATAAAAATAACATAGTAAATAACTTAATTTAAAGGAGTAAAAATTTCAAGATTTAAATAAAATCTGGCGAGTTTTATTTTTTTGAAAGAAATAAAATATTTGTTGCTTTATAGGAATGATGTCACAGTATTAATAGTCACCCTCATTTGAACTTTAGTAGCATTTTTAGTTTGAGTTCGATTTTAGTTATAAAATAGTAATATTATAATTTTTTAAATATAATTAAATTTTTGGGTTTTAAAATATAAACACATAAGAATATTTATATATAGATACTCCTAACCTCTATTTTGAAAAACTTTGGTAAGTGGTACTCTCAGAGACGCATCTACATAATTTAAGAATTGAGAATCAGACCTCATAAGTCATTTTTACTTTCCCACTAACTATAGGTTAAGATATAATAATTTACATAATTTGAAATAATATCCATGTATGATCCAAATTGTGTAAAATAAAATAGGACAGTAACTTCTTGTAAAGAAATGCAAGTGACTTTTGACAAAGAAATTTGTGTTCAATGCATTTTGGATAAAAATAAAGGAAGAGGTAAGAATTTGAGAGTGTTAGAAATTAAAAAAAATGAAAGAAAAAGAAACACATAGCACATAATTTCCACCACCCACCCCCCCACCCCCTTAGCAACCCCTTGGTTTCTATTAGCTTAATACAATAGAGTTATACATAATTTTTATTACAGACCAATCTGAATAAACATAAGTTTTTATTAGCAGGGTCATGGCAAAGTCTCTGTTATCCCAATTTCCAGGCAACTCTTCAACTTCCCAATTTATCACCTTTCAATGAAAAACCTATTAAACATAAACAAGAATACAAAATAGATCAACGTAATTCGAAAAGATCTTAGGCATTCCAGAACCAACCATTGGAGCATCAAAATCATAAGGATATCAAGGATCCTAGGCAATACTTATGCAAAAAGGAATATGGAATATGCTAAAACCATTTCAATTTCACTTACATTAACACTTAAGTAGACAAATCAACTCTTAACTCTGCCTCTTATTTTGACATTTAGTTATAGAAAGCATGTTGGAAATAGTAAAGGTACATCATAATGCCAAACTTTTTACACCCAAACAAGAGATTCCATTATGCCATTGAACAAGTTGCATGAAATAGAATATCAACCCAACAGTCTATACTGAAACAGAACTAGCATAAACAAAGTGGGACTTTTCTCCTATGGCCGGGGATCTAAAATTATAGCATCCAACACATATATAATTAAGAAATATACCAGTTTTATAGAAAAGTGATAAAGATAATTAAAAATATAAACTTTAGTCGCAAAACTAGTGAGAATAGTTAGCAATAGAAGCAGTCCAGAAAACCAGAAAAGAATAAAAAATAAGTGAAGGATAAAAGTCTGTGTCAAGAGTTGGTGTAAAAGAGAAGTGGGAGTGTGAATAATGTCCCTCCAAAAAAGTGAAGGGAAATCTTGTTTATATAGTTGAACGGTTCTACGCAATCACAAAATAAAGGAACAGAGAATATTTCAATAATTAGTTAAGGAAAAATACTTTCCTTAAACGAGTGGCTGGATCACTTCTATGAAAAATCATGCCATATTTACCATAAATAAATGGGTGAAAATCTATCAAACTAAAGAAAATGAGCAAATCAGTAATCAAGGGGAAAGATAGAAGGAGATTACTTTTCGAAAACAAGCTTAACCTTAAATAGAATAATTAAATTATTTATGCACAAGATAAATCAAATATTAGTAAATCAATTTAATTACAAAGTTGTCTTTCAATTTACCATGAATAAATGAGTACCAAATATTTTAAAAATTTTGAATTAACACATATAGTAACATCCTCAAAGTAACCATTTCTCGCATAAACTCCATCCATAGTCAAATTGAGCAAAATAAAGGAATGAGATTTTAATTCCTTGCTAATCAATATGGAAACAAGTTCAATTAATCAAGAAAATAACAAAGGTTTTAAAGTTGCATAAAATCAGTACCCCCAGTATTAAAATTAGAGTTAATCATTGTTGGTAAATTTTATGGCTTTTTAGCATATGATAATCTAAGAGAATTAATAAACAATAATTAAGATAATTTACAAAAATTGGCATCCTACTTTCGTGAATTTCAATTTTCAACATATATCCAGACTAATCGAACATAAAAATGAATGCGAGAGATTATATCGAAGACAAGCAGATTAATAAGAATTTATTTTGAAATTAAAAGCTCAAATTTAAAGGAGATAATATAGGAATGGGTGAATTAAAAATTCAAAACTCATCCTTAAAGCCATGGAATTCTCACATGAAATTCGTAATTCATCTACATTTTTCGTAGTTCCTTGGAGAAGCGAGACTTTGGGAGGTTTTAGGTTTTGGATGAAGAGATGGAGAGATTAAAAATTAATGTGGTAGTGTTGAGTGTTTCTATTTGATGGTGGTTCACTAGTGGTTCATCAGAGTTGGGTTTCTGATTAAGGAGGATTGAAAGAGGGAAAACGGAGAAAGAAGGGGAAGAGAAGACGAAGAGACGAGGATGGTGTTACTCACTGATGGTTTCACTGGCCACGATGGACGAATTATAATTGTAGTGGAATAGAGAATGATGATAGATGAAAGAGAAGGTGGTGGTTGGTGGGGATTTATGCTAGTGGGAGGCGACAGTGGCATGTTGATGGATTGTTATCACACATGTGACGGTGGTGTGGTGGTGGAGATGGAGAATAAGGAGTTGAAGGACCATAGGCGAAGCTAGAGAATGATAAGTGAATTTGGAATTTGAATTTTTTTTGTGTGGGGGATTTACAATTGATAAGCTAGAGAATTAATTTACAATCTCCGCTGTTAGATCAGTCTTGATAAATAGGCGAGATTTACAATTGAAAAGAAGGTTCAGGTTATGGGTTGAACTTGGCTCATTGAAATGGGTTAATTGAAATTGAATTGGATATTTCAAATTAGGTACAATAGGAATCAAATTAGGCTACAAATTGACATCAATATTATACAAGTTGGCTAGATATTGAGTGAATTGAGAAAAAATCAAATAGAGTTAGGTTGTTATTTAGTATAATAGCATAAATATAATTTAATAAATAAATAACAGTGAAAATAAATATAATACTATAAATATTAAATACAAATTCTATTTTAAAATTAATAATAAATAAAATGCAAAAATTATGAAAAGCCACATTTGAAATAAGATGTTATTTAACTAAAGTATGAATGTATGAATTTATTTATGAAGTTAATAACAATAATACATAAAACGCTTATAATTTATGAAATTTATTGTTCAAATTTATACATAATTATATAAAAAAATTTAATTTTTTTGAAAATATCTAAAAAACATTAATTAGTAAAAATGACAGCCCTAGTTGAATATAAGGAGGTCAAAATTGAGAGTCAATAATCATGTCATTCATAATCCTATTGGCATGTCTCCATTTGAGTTTGTGTATGGTTTTAACCCCTAACCCCTCTTGATCTAACCCCTTTGTCTCATGATGTTGTTTTGAGTTTAGATGGTAACAATAGGTCCAGGCCATGAAAGTTTTGCATGAGAAAGTGTGACTTCAAATTGTGAACAAGAATTAAAAAATGGCCAAGAAAGTCAACAGGGGTCGAAAAATGATGGTGCTTGAATCGGGTGATTAGGTTTGGGTGCATTTTCAAATGGAAAGATTTCCCAACAAGAGAAAAATCAAGCTAACATCGAGAGGAGATGGCCATTTGAAGTGCTTGAAAAAATTAATGACAATGCATACAAAATTGATCTTCCATCAGATTATCAAGTGTATAATACATTCAGTATTTGTGATCTTTCTCCTATGGATGTACTAGATGATCCGTGCCCGTGCTATATAGCTTCAATACGACTCTTTTAGGTGCTTCATTCTTTCTTTTTTTGACCAAAAGACTTATCAAAATCATAAGAAGAATTAGAATTTGGGTTAGCACAATGGGGGGAGGGAGAATTTCGGCAATCACTCCAATGTCCATCTTGACCACCACATACAGAACAATCATACTCCTGATAGGATGGAGATGGTGCACACATCTCTCTCCGAAGAGCATAGCTACAGTCATGCCAAAAGTGAGGTCCATCACAATATGGACATGGATCATCAAGATAAGATTTCCAACCACCAAGATCATGTTCATTCCATGATGTCATAGTAGTAAGTAAACTAAAATAAAAATCTACCTAACACAAGAAATAAAAGTAAACTAAAAATAAATATTTACAAGTTTGAATTCAAGCAAGTAGGCTAGAATTCTAAACCAACTCAATACGCCAAGTTGTTACCTGACAACGGTGTCATTTTTGATAACATATCAAAACTCACAAATATGTGTCTCTTAAGTTGAGGGTGGCTATCATAGAGGTGCATGATATAAAGTGAGTATGAAGAACGGTAATATTAAAAAATAAATAAGGCGGGGTGTGGTAGGAAAAGAATTAAAAAAGAAAAGTTGTAAAAAAAATGATAAATGAATAAAAACTGCACCCAGCTTGAATGTGGTTTAATCAAAAAAGGGAGAAATAAGGTAAAGGTGAGACCCCAAAAATAGTGTAACGTCAATTTAGTGCAAGGCAATCGTCGTCAATATATTTACCCAACTTTTGGAGTCGGGGTCGAATCCACAGGGAACAATGTGAGTGGAGATTAAACTAATTTGAAACTATAGCTAAAAGTTCAATTCAAACAACTGGCACGAAAAGATAAAATGGGGGTTTTGGAGATTAGCAAATAATTGTTGGTCACTTTAGTTTTAATTTTTGTAATCAAGAGTTTATGGAAAATCAAGAATTATGTTCACTAGGGGTTTTGGTACTTGACAGATGCTAATAGTTGTTCAAGATTCTCACAGTAGGTAGGACAACAGGTTATCTTTATCGAAGTTATGCCTAAATGTCTCTCGACCTACTTAAGTATTTAATTTCCTAATCCTCTCGGACTTAGGGAATTTATATTTATTAACCAAACTTTACCTCAGGTTAATCAACCTTGTTACAGCGTTGATTATTAAACGGAAGTTTAGTGTTTCCAAGTCCTTGTTGATAATTCACTTTCCACTATATTTGATTTCTTTCTCAAGTAAATCAAAACAGGTGTTATCTATCGTTTGCAATCAATACACGATAATTAAAACCTCAAAATTATCAAGGAGTCCTATTACCTTTCAAATCTTGAACACTTAGCACCTTATCAAGACTTAACCCTAGATCCCACAATTCAGGTTAAAGGGGTTTAGCCACTAAACAACTAGAAGAATTCATAGTTTAAAAGATAAACTTACCACAAGATGAATAATAACTAGTGATTCTCATATTAGATCACAATAGGAATCCCAAAGTAATGATTAAAATCTCTTCAAAGTAATTGCTTTTTCAAGCCAAGAAACTAGAGAGAGAAAATAACAAAAATATGTGTCTCAAAACTCAGGTTCAGAACCCTTAAGAAAACCCTAAACAATGCTTTAAATAGTTCACCTCAATTATGGAAATAAAATAATAACGTTCAGAAATTTCTCGAATAGGTGATGCCATCCGTGACACCCTATCAGGAGGCTGATGACTTATTACAAATGTCATCATCTCCTCTTTGCTTTTAGTATTCGCTGCCTTAGGATGACATGGTTTTGACGACCTATCATCTCCTTGACGACTTATCACGAATGTCGTCACGTCTCTACCTCAGCTCCCATGTTCTGCCTTAGGCTGACACCAATTTTGACGACCTATCAGCTCCTTGACGGCTTATCACAAAATATCGTCACAACTCTCAACTCAGGTCCATTCTCTGTCTAAGGCTGAAGATGAAGCTGATAACATATCACAGGGATGACGACTTATCAGGAATATCGTCAGCCACACTTCTCTTCTTTTCGCTTCAGATTTCAACTCTTTTGCTTCCATCCTTGTTGGTTCTCTAGCATCTTAGCTTCTACTGCAAAATCAAAGATAAAACAATCAAAAACAATAAAATTTGCATAAGACTTTGCAATTATTCTCAGTTAAAAGCCTCAAATGTGTTCGCATCAGCTCACACATCACTATGCACCGGCATTTATTGAACATCATTGTACTAATGAGATATAACATCAAGAAAAGTTATTTCATGGTAGTTGTGTTGTAGGATTCCAAACAAAGGAAACTTCATTAATTTAAATATTAAGAAAACATGATTCATACTTTACACATCCATTTATGAAACATAAGTTATGTATTTACATTCTTGAGCTTGTTAAAAAGACAAAACAGAGAAAGATCGTACATATGATATATGTAGTCCAACAACTTATGCATGAGGTATGCTACAATTGAGTGAAAGCAAGGCTCAGTAACTACACTTGTTTAGATATTATTTCAGCCCGGTATCCTCTGTAAAAGAGAGAAGTAAGTATTAGAATCAGGATGTTATGCATAGTGAATAACCAAAAGCTAAGAAAAACTTCAAATTAACCGACTTAACAATCACTTTCTATAGATTTATGGGCCCCTTGATATGTTTAAGAGAATGAAATTCCATTATCACCTGAAAATAAAAGTTGAACAGGTTGACTCCATAAAGGAAGACTTAGTTGTAGAGATTTGGCCCTTATATCCAATGAATAGAAGATGCTAAACTCCACACAACATAGAGGTCGCATCTGTTATATGTATTTAGATAATTTGGAACGTTGGTCTAGGTTGAAACTGTTGCTTTTGTAATTAGTTATTGTTCCATTTCTTCCTTCAGATTGAAATAAAAACCATGGTGGTTATTCTTGATACCAAAGAATGCACGTGAAAAGTTGTAGCAATGTTTATGCAAAAGAAATAAAAATAGTACATTCGAATTTGAGGTCCCTATCAACCAGCTTACTCTGCTTCAGATGTGGTCCACTCTGTGTTGTTTATATTCTTTAGGTTTTAACTGCAAATTTAAAAAGTTGCATTAAAGCCATAGACCTTCCAGACAAAGAATTCTCTCACATAATACTAACCGCGAGGGATATAACTGCCTATTTCATTCAATTTTCATATGTTAAAGGGTTTCTCTGTAGTCATTCAAACAAAGACAATTTTTTGTCCCCTCTGTTATATGATCATACAAAAGCTTGCTCGGGCAGTTTCATGCTCAGAAAACTCTTAAGATCCATATCCCATCCTAAAATTCTATGACTAACACTTGCTCGTGGAGTTTATATTAACTTCAAACAGAATTCAGGCTCATAAGAAGGTGATATAATTGCATGGAAGTCTATAACAAAAACCAAGCTATAGTTGGAAACATTCAGATAGGCTCAGAAGATGATTAACAAATTCTATGTAATAGGGTCAAGGGCATCTTATTCGTACCACAGATTAGAAGACAACTTAAGAAGAATTATTAGAAGATTCCATTTACCCTTTGTACTAACTGATGGTATGTTCTAGCAATAAAGACTACAAACTTTTCTAAGGATTTAACAGTTCCACTGGGAAGAGAGAAACAGAGACATCTATTTAACTTCAGGCCAGAAACAAAAGGTAAAAAGGAAAAGGGAAATAATGGTTCATGCATGGCGTGAGTCTAGATGGATTAGTCAAGGTAGTGCAAGTAGACACAACACATGTCCATGGAAAAGAAGGGAACAAAGACGAAAAGGAACTAAATATGATAAGTGTTGGATCACATCCACACCTTGATTTAACTAATCAAATGTTAGGCAACCAAATTGGAACACCACTTATATGAGTGCCCCTTCATCTTCCTTCTTCTATTCATTAATGAACAAACAGTTAAGTGTGAAACAAAAAATAGAAATGAACATTTCTGTACAGTGGAATTGAGACTTAAGTAGTCCCTGTAATTTTTTTCTTTTACCGAGTCACAAGAAAAAGTGCTCTCCGCAGCTGATGCACTCTTAAATAGTTCCTCTTCATCTTTTGTTCTAGTGACTTCCCTGTTTGGTGTCATTTCTTTGAAATGTCTCTCTTAACATATATGGTCTTAGATACACACAGGAATATGGAAGCTTTACCATGATTAACATAAAGAGTGGATCAACATATACAATAAGAATCAAAAAGCAAAAAAATACAAACCAAGAGATCTTTAAAATAATGCCACTAAATAGAAGATGTGTTAATCCTGCGAGATATCATGCTAACCACGTGTTCATGATAATCAACAGATCAGAAAAACGTAAAAAGTGCAAGAAAGGAGCTGGTATACCTCGGGATTCAAATCAACCTTCTTAATTGCCTCCTCCACATTACTAGACTGTACAACCTTTTTAATAGCCATACGGTCCTTAATGGTAGCAAGATCTACATCAGCTATTAACTCATAAGGAGAATCAAATCTTACAAATACACAAACAATAACATACACATTATATAAAACAATAAAACATAACATGAACATCCAAAAGATCTGTGGACGATAGAGAGATGGGGAAGAGGTTGTTGTAAACCTATTAATTTAGAGAAAAAGGTTCAGTCAGGAAATATTATATTAACCCCGGAGAAACATACGCTTGCACACATCTCAACCAACTAATTCATCTATAAAAGAAGATAATATAATGTTCGAATCAATTTATTAATGCTACCACTTTCAGCTTTAGATCTCCTTTTCTCCTCCTTATAAAAGTGTGGCGTGAAAAAAACTTTCATTGTAGTATAGTACCTTTTCAGTAGAATACTACTGATTCCCTTACCCCGGACCCCCTCAATGACCAAAATGGAGTAAAAGAATCTCAAGACTAAAAGAATTCCTCTATTATCATATTAATTTTAGTTCTCCCTAAGCAAACACAAATAATCTTGTATTGCTTAAGTATAAATATTAGAGATCCTAATTTCAGTAGTGTAAAATTTGCTATGTTGTTTATAGAATATACACTCCTAAATGCCTAGTATGTACATAATTTCTCGAATATACACTCCTAAATGCCTAGTATGTACATAATTTCTCGACCATATTACAAAAAATTCTCACATGGTCCATAGTTATTGTTTTGCTAAAGTTTGGATCTTTATTCATAGTTGTAGGCTTTTAGACAAGGATTAAGTTTGTATTTCAAAAAATACAGAAAGTAAGCTTAAGATGATTCTGGAGAAAAAAGTATGATATCGTAAGTAAACAAGCATGATAATGTAAGTAGCAATAAAATGTCAAAATATGCCGAACGACTCAAACCCAAAATAATAGATGTTGTCACTGCCTTCTATTTTTGGAGTCAAGTTTCATGTTTTTTGTAATTAAGAATGTTATCATTGTGCGATTACAAGTCATATAATGCTAATATCATTAACTTCAATAAATTCATTGAGTAGCATTACATGCTACACATATCATAAGGACGCTAAGGTAGCTTGGTTGGAAAACAAGTTATCCTGAGATTATTAATCCCAGGATTAGTTATTCCATCCCCGAGGAGGGATAAAATATACTACACTACCAGGATAACTAATTTCGGATAAGTTATTTCATGCATTTTATCCCACTCAAATATGAAATAAGCTCTTCTTCTAAACTATTTGTAGAAACTCGGAGGGTTGCACCATATAGTGAGGGGCCATGTCCCTTAAAGTCAATCACAGGCAAAATATAATAAATCAACCAGGAAGTAAGAGACAGTGTGGAAGAGTAAAACACAACATTTTAATGTGGAAACCCCTTTGCTTAAGGAAGAAAAAACCACGGTTTGCTCTCACAAGCTCAAAACAATTCACTATAATTAAACTCTTGATTACAGACTCGACTGTGAACCTAACGCTAGGTTCCTTCTTCTTGCAATACCTCTATTACAAGCACACCTTGACACCTCTACCAAAATTCCCTCAAAAACTGGTTAATTCTAACTAGCAACAAGCTTAAGAAACTCTACCTAAGCACTTCTCTCAACAAAAGAAAATACTACTCTTATAGAATGAGTAGTTCAATTACAAATCAGTATTTGACTCAAGAACAATTTCTATTTAAGCTCACACATTTACTAACAACTTGAGCAATATTGAAATTCTAAGTTTTTGCCTTTTATTCTCTCTTAAGCTCTCTGAAATATTTGCAAAAATCATTTGATGAAGAAGCATCTTTTTTCATTTATAGATGAGTGATGATTAGGGATGAAATGTCATTGAACCAGGTATCCTATTTAGTATGACCATCACCTTCTAGGTTGTTACACAAAAGGACAAAACTGGGCGGTCACGCGTGCCAGCTGTACTATAGTTATGAACATCCAGGGACCTGGTCCCTTGTAGTCATATGTTCATCATCAAAACTACATATAGAAATTTTTCCCATTTTTGATGATGGAAAATTAACCACAAAGCTTTGAGCATCAATGCACATCCATCACATATAATTAGTGTGATTACCACTCTGAAGATAAATGTTCCCCTATCATCATGCTTCCATCATCATGTAACATAGAGACCTGGTCCCTTGTAGTAATTTTGTAGCAAAAACTCTGATCACATGATCAAATTTTCATTGCTTCTTCCCCATGTCAACTCATCAAGTCATTCATTCATTTAGCTTCTCCTGTTACTATGTCATTCCCCTGTCAATATGCCATGTCACTGCATCTGCAATTCAATACATTAATTACATGGTACCTGGTCCCTATCACATGAGTTCAGTATTATTACCCCTTTTGGCATCATTGAAAAAGAAGAGTAGTAAACCAAGAGTAAAATAGGCACAGATTAGTTAACTCATGGTCACAAAGGCAACACTAACATGAAAAACAGTTTTAAAATATGGAATAGGTCAAGCACACAAATTAGAATTCATTCATTGTTAAGTAGTAAAGTACAAAATCAGTATACTAAAACAATCAACAAAAATAATTATCATTAAAAGCCATATAATAACAAGGAGTGAAAGTGACATAGGGTTGAGTGAAAGGATTGGGATAGCAAGACTCAGGAGGAAGAAGGCTTGGAGGAAAGGTACTTAATCAATATTATTCTAGCATTTTCAGCAGCATGGGCATCCAACAACTGCTTAGTGAGTTTCTTTACTTCTACATTTAATTCATTAACTTCAAGAGTCAATTTTTCCACTTTCACATGGAGTTCTGCATTTTCTGATATTAGTGCTTCAGAAGCACCTAGCCCCTCAGGAACTAACAGCTAATTTTTCAACCTTAAGTGGATTATCTCAGCATATTTTGCATCTAACTTGATCCTCACTTCCTCTATTTGTTTGCCTAAGCTTTACTGAGAAACCAAAATTTTATATACTTGGGACACAGTTGCCATTTTTCTTTCTATGTACTCATTTTCTACCAAACTAGTTAGAGTGAACTTTTGTTTTGTTATTTTGGGAATTCGTCTAGTACCAACTACTCCAAAATGATCAAAGACCCTATTTAGCAAGTACCCATAGAGCATTCCATGTCCCTCTTCATTCTCAAGAATTACTTTCTTCATGTGTTCAATCATAAGAGCAGACAGGCTGATTAATTTAAAATTACTCAGGCATTCTATCAAGAATAGATCATCCTAAGATGCAATGGTAGTCTTCCCAAATCTTGGCAGTAGAACTTTGTTGATAAATTCAAATACTAGTTGAAACTCGCATGTTAGAAATTTCTTTTACACAGCTACTATAGATGTTTCACCCAGCTTAGAGGCATTGATCATAAACTCAGCTGTGGGTTATTCCTTTATAGCAATACTAACTCCAATAACTGGTATATTAAAGATTTTACCTAGTGTTTCTTCATCCAAATAGATATACTTTCCTTACACCTAGGCAGACAAGCTTGCCCCATGTTCTAAGAATTCCATGGTGTAGTAAAATTCTCTGACCTCACTCTCAAAGACCATGGGGGATGATTCCTCAAACAAGTGTAACCAGCCTTGATATTCAATCAATTCAATCATCCCAGGTTTCTCACATATTTTGGGATCAACCACTTCTCTTGATAGGACTCTCTGTGTTTTTAGTATTTTATTTCTTTGTTTTGTAACTACATCCCTTTCTATTTTCTCCTGTTTGCATCTCCTAGGACTAGTACTCGCATCTCTAACAGTGGTTCTTTTTCTCTTAGGACCAGGTCCCTAAAAAAATTCCTTTCTTTTTATTGCTATACATATCGTCCTTATCTCAGCAAGACTGCTAGATTTTAATTTTGTAAAAAAAAAAGAGTAAGGGTAAGGGACCAGTTTGGTTCACATTAGATGATCAATTTAGGAACATAAACTAAATTAGTTGAAAAATAATGTGAAAGAGTCTGATTTAGTAAGTTAGAGTAGAGACCATTGTCATTGAAAAATGTTCTTCTGAAATGACATATCTGATCCTAATAATTATGATTCTTCATTTTTCATAGAAGTTGAGGGCTTATACATAGCCATTCAGACAGTATTTTAAGATTTTTTAAGCATCCTGTAATGGTACTAACCTGAGATATAGGACCTCATCTCTCTTTTTCTTTAGTGAATTCATAACTTATGTTTGCTTCAACTATTTTCTCCCAAAGTTGTCCCCATGGCGTAAACCTGCAAAGGTTTGGTACTGAGTTAGGCCAAAATGAATCTACCTTATCAAGGATACCTATCTACTAAGCATATCCAATTTTGAGTGAAAATACTGAATCATAAGATAGGACAGCTTGATTAGATCAATCCTTCTTTAGACTTTTGCCTCTGCACACCCTTCTTATTCCACAGTTTGTTCTTAGTATATGTTTGAGTATCAGGTTCCTGACATGACTTTGTTCGCACTACTGAAGCTTCTTCTTTTGAGATAAGTTTCCGAGGGACCAAGTCCTTGAGGATTTTGAGATGAGCCCTTCTTGTTGATCTTCTACTTAAGATGAGATTAATAATTGGCACTTTGAATCATCTTCATTCTTATATGAATTCTTCAACATTTTTCCTTTTATGTTCAGCAATATTACCCCTCTTTATTTAATCCACAAAATTCCACTTTTTCCTCTCCTTTCTCCCCTCTTTTTTTTTTATTTTTCAGAGCGTTCTCACTCAAATAAGCCAAAGACCATGTCCTTGAGACCAAATTCTCACAGTAAGACACCTTCACCTGAAGTTCCTTGAGAGAGAACACAGACAGATTTTCAAAATTGAGTGTTGCTCATTTATTATCACAGAAAGACTCCTGACTGCAATTCCCTTCCTCAAAACCTGGACCAATGGTTAATTATTTGATTTGGGAACCTACTTAAGCCTGAGTTCCAAGTAGGAAGACAATGGTATAATCAGATCCTTCTTAGTCCATCTAGGTAGAGAATTCTTTTTTATATTTCTCAAGGTCTTGAAACCCTTAGGATGTTAATTCTCCTCCTGAATATATTTGATACCATTTATTTTTTCTCTAATCCGACTTTGAAAATTTTCTTTTGTGTGCCTATCTCTTTAACAATGAGTACACGAAGGTCTGTGCGCCTTGTTCCTAGTATCATGAGCAGTTTTTCTTCTATAACCTAGAGGTTATGATTCTCCTTGATAATCAATCCCTTTACCAATATTTGTACCTTGACTGGTCAAATTAGAAAGGATCTGTAAAGATGCAACCCATTTAAGAGACTTTTTTAAGCCCTTCTCTTAAATGGACCAAGACCCTTTTCAACTCTTCATTTTTGTGAAGAGCAGACATAAGGTATTTTTGAGAATCCTTTAGTTTCTCTTCAAGTTTAATCCTAATCTTTGAATCTTCTCTCTTTTCTTTGTCATCTAAGTCACCCACCTTCTTTAGTTGGCTCATACAACTTAGATTTTCAGATTTTTATTTAGTGACCATTTCTTTAGTGTCAGATATCTGGGGGGTTAAGGCAATCAATTCAAGCTCTTGATTCTCTACTTTCTCTTCTAGAGTAATTTTCTCAGCAATTAATTAACATACAGAATTAATCAGCACAGTAGCAATTTTCTTTATCTCTTAAGCAAAATAGTTATCTAGAATTCCTTTTATGTCAGAGAGAGTTACCTCTTCTTCTTCTTCATCATCATCTGTATTTGCCATGAAAGCAAATACGAAATCATACATAACTGGACTATCTTTCATAGCTAGCATATACACATCTCCAGATTTTTTATCCTCTTCTAATTAACAGGGAGGATCTCCCCATGCTTCCAGAGACTATTTTATTGCATAATTAGTTGCAGCCTTTCTTCTAAAATTGTTAGGGAACTGGTCCCTGATCTTTTCTTTATAACCTGCAACCTTGAGGTAATCCTGATGATTTATTTTATGCATGGTACAGTCCTTAATGAAAGTCTCAGGACTTCCACATTTGTGACAAACCTTAACATTATGTTCCGTTTTTGTTGTTTCTTCCTCTCCTATAGAACTGACCACTCTTCTTTATGACTCTAACAATTCTTTTAGCCAAATAGGCAACATCGGTGTCATCTTCATCTAGATTATGTTTAGAATTCTTTAATTCTAGGGATTTTTCTCTTTTTACTTCCTTCTTCTCCACCCCTTGCTATTTTTTGAACTCATGGGTCTTTAGATTTCCAATAAGTTCATCCATTGTGAGAGTCTTCAGGTTTCTAGCCTCAGTTATTGCATTCACTTTGCTTTCCAAGGACTTAGGAAGAGCATAAATAATTTTTCTCACTTGTTTGTACAAGGGAATCACTTCTCCTAGGAAATAAAGCTCATTTGTGATAAAGTGAATCTTGTATGCATTTCTTGGATTACTTCTCCTTCTTTCACAGTGAAGGTCTCATACTGAGTATTAAGCATGTCTACTTTTGAATCTTTCACATCAGTAGTACCTTTATGAGCAGTTCCAGATCTCTTTTGTATTTTCATAAGCTGAGATCCTATTGTATTCATTAGGACCTATGCCACATACTAACAGTTTCTTGGCCTTGTAATTCTTTTCAATATTTTTCTTGTCTTTTCCATTGTACTCCCTTTTACTTTTAACAACCATCCTTGTAACCTCTTCTTCTATGGCTTCTTTAATAGGCACATGAGGACCATCAATAATAATGTCCATAGCTCACTATCCTCAGCCATAATAAAGTCAAACATCCTGATTTTCCATCACCCATAGTATTATCTATTAAATCTAAGTGGTCTAGTGGTAGATTTCCCTTCTTCCAGGTTAGGCGGAGCATCCATGATAACCAAATCATTCTACGTGTTTACCGTTTAGAATGTTCTGGCTCTGACACCAATTGTAGAAACATTGAGGATTACAACACATAGTAAGGGACCAGGTCCCTCAAAGTCAATCGCAGGCAAAATAAAATAACGCAATCAGGAAGTAAGAAATAGTGCAGGAAGGATAAAAACATAAGATTTTAACGTGAAAACCCCCTTGATCAAGGGATAAAAAATCACAGCTTGCCCTCACAAACTCAAAATAGTCTACTATAACCAAACTCTTAATTACAGAATCGACTATGAACCTAACTTTAGGTTCCTCCTTCTTGCAATACCTCTATTACAAGCACACCTTGACACCTCTGCCAAGATTTCCTCAAAAACTGGTTAACTATAACTGCAACAAGCTTAGACAACTCTACATAATCACTTCTCTCAACAAAAGAAAATGCTACTCTTATAGCATGATTATTTCAATTACAAATCAGTATTTGACTCAAGAATAATTTTTATTTAAACTTACATATGTACTAAGAACTTGAGAAATGTTGAAATTCTGAGTTTTTGTCTTTTCTTCTCTCTTAAACTCTACAAAATATTTTTAAAAACCAATTGATGAAGAAGTATATTTTTTATTTTACAGATGAGTGATGATTAGGGATGAAATGTCATTGTACCAGGTGTCCTAATCAATACGAGCACCACCATTTAGTTTGTTATACAAGAGGACAAAATTGTGCAGTCATACATGTCAGCTGCACTACAGTCATGAACATCAGGGACCTGATCCCTTGTAGTCATCTCCTCAAACTTAAAACTATATATAGTACTAATCCCGTGATTAGTTATCCTTATTACTCCTACCAAACAACCCCCTATGTATCATTTTTCCGACATGGTTCTAATATATAAAATATTATGAGTGATCCAACATGGCCCTAATATACAAACTATTATGAGTGATCAAACATGATTCTAATATACAAACTATTATATACTTCTTTTGCCATTGAAAAAGAGTATGTTGATTTTGTAACATTCAGACATATCTAGTTTTAATGTAGTTTTTTCTTAAACTGGATATCTAGGTGAATATGCTCTCTAGTATCTTTAACTTGCATTGACGTCTAACATTGTCGTCTTTCTTTAATTTTATTTTATGCATTCAACTAATGCTTGTTTTTTCTAAGAAAATTGTTACTTTCATGTCCAAAAGAAGCTATCTGAGGCATTTCGCTAATCAATACTAAGACTACTGCTTCCTTGGGAGGACTTAGCAAAACCATGTTTCCACTAACAAGTAGACTACACAACTAAATATCATAACAAAGATGCAAACTTTTCTGCATCACATCACATGTTCTATTAAGGGCATAAGGATATTGCATTATCTTCTCCAAATAAAGATTATCCTTTAACTTTTTACTAGCCTTTTTTACCTCTTGTGTCTAAAATTTATCCTAAGAATCTCTATTTCATAATTTTTCTAAAGCTGTCTCTAAAAGACTTTTCTTAACTCTTATGATTGTTGAAATTTGTTGATCAGCTTTAGCTTTTAATTTTTCACTTTTATTCTTCATCAAATTAGCCAAATCTATTTGTTCTGATATTTCCCATGACAAGAATAACTAAGACATCCACATACCTTATATTTATTTAAATTATATTTGAACAACTTCTCTGTTGAACAAATAGAATCTTTTTTGAATGATGAAATCACAATAAAACATCTAGACTAATATGCTTTAAATGCACATGTCATGCGATTTGAAAGGATATATACTTGAGAATGAATCTATTTCCAACAGTTTACTGAATTAGGTCATCAAATATTAAAACATGAAAATGTAAACAAAAGTGTTCATCAACCTAGACTGAGAAAGAAAATATTTTTCTCATCTTCAAACTCTCTAAACTTTGAATGAAGTTTGAATCTTTTAATTTAAAATTGTAGAGATGATCTAGGTGTTCAAGAGAGTTATAGAATGTGATTGTTATCTCCTGGCCTTTTTAAGTTTCTTATAGTGTACTAAGGTTTATGCTAAAATACAATATGATCCCGAAGAAGTTATAAAGTTTATCTCTTATATGAATTAAAGGAATGGGCACCTGATTTTGCTAACATAAGGAAAAACTCCTTGAACCTTGTGTACAGAAGGTGATTTAGTGCACCGAATTGTGCTTTTTTTAAAAGAAAAAACCTTAAACACTAGACATTTCACCTAATTTAACAATTTCACTTAGCATACACCTTTTCACTCTAGTCTTAATTCATGATTTCATTCTTATTTTTTGGAAAAGGATGGAATGATAGCTATAGTAAGCTGCCTTTAGCACACGAGCAAAGTATGACGGTTGGTTCAATTGCCCTCTCTTTCATTAGTAATGAGAAAAGCTTTAATCTTCCATTTTGATTCTCCAATTAACTGAATAAAATGAGAATAATATTCCACAAAAAAGAACAGGGATAATCTAATTGGTAGAACTTTCCCGCTTATTTTTTCTAACCTTTTCCAGTAGTAGCAAAATACAAAGATCTTCATATCAAAAAGTCGCCCACCATAAGTCTCCTTAGAAACTCAATTTCATAGATCATTAGTCTTATTATCTCATACTTATGACTTGTTAGAATTACATATTAATGGCCTATTTTACATTTTCATCACATCCGGTTATTTTGGTGTATCTTTCCACATTAATGTAGCAATACACACATAACATAAGAACACAAAAGTGCTTGAATTACCTCTTAGAGTCAATGCAAGGGAAGTGAGTCCTTTTTTCCCACCTTAAGTAGATGTCACTTTTAAAAACCTGTGAAATCATAGTTTTGGACAATTATATTCCAACTAAATGAACACAACTTATTCACAATACTGTGTCTTAGAAGAATTAAAAAATTCACAAAATACAATAGAAGAGAAGATATAAAAAGGTAGACCGATGCAGTAGCAGCAATAATAAGAAATCAATTACAATATGCATCTTTTGAAGCTAGAGATACAGAAAGAGCTAAGCACTATAAATTTCTTCTAATAAGAATCCAGCAAAACTGAAACTAATAAGTAACCCCATTTCACATTGACGCCTTTCTATATGCAAAGTTCACAAGAAATAAAAATGGATCTCCATCAAACAATGTCTAAAACCAACACGGTTTTCATCAATTTGAAATATTATAAACACGGATAAAAGAAATCATCACAGCTGCTTGACATCCATTTTAAAAGAAAAGATCAAAATGTGAAAGATGAATACAAATAATGAAGATGAAGTCAATTCTGTAGTTATCTCTAATGGCGACGTGGCAAGTTAAAAGGGCCAAAGTGAACCTTGGTGGAGGAAATGTGTCAATGAAAAGAAGTGGAATAAAAGGGCTAAACACAAAGTACCAAAAACCCACAAAAATAATGTTATTTGGAAACTACCCTTCATAGTACTATGAAGCTTTCACTTATTATATACTAGAAATGTCATGAAGACCCTTGAATTTGAGGACAAATTCTTCTCAAGAAAGGGAGAGTGATACAATCCAAGGTCCCTCAAGGATTTTTACAAGCCTTTCATAATGAGTCAAACTTATGAGCTTCAAGATTGGCAAGGGTTATTCATGAAGAAAATGCATTTTAGTGCATTATGGAGTTCTCTCAAGGATTTCATGTATTTGTGATAGCATTTGATGGAGCATAAGTAGAGAAGAAAAAGGAAAATTATGCTTTTTAAAGGATTCTTGAATTCATCACAAAAGATGAAATTCAAATAAGGATCTTACCTCAATGAGGGTAGAAATGTAATAACATAGGATCTTCGTTATTTTCTTAGCATAAATAGCTTATTTTTATTTTTTGAATACTTGAAATTTTCATCAACGAAAAACTCAATTATTTATAGATTAAGAGAGTTTGCCAAAAATTTTAGTTATTTCTTGTTTGGAAAGAAAAGTTTTTGGGATATCAATTCCCTTGAGTTTCTTGTTAGAATTAGGTGCTCATTGAGCTATTTGAAGAAGATTTATTTTTACTATATTAAAAGTGCGAAGGATCTTAGAAATATATTTTGAATTTTTTCTCCTTCAGGTAAACTCTCCACAATAGACAAAATCATATTTGTATTATTTTTCTCAAATAATTATAATTTATTTATTATTTTAATATTTAGAATGGTAGTACAACAATTACCACAATTAGAGTTGTCTATAAATAATCTTTGTCCAAGATTTTCCATGTCAAATTAGGACATTGAAATAGTATAAACTAATTAAAACTATTTTTTCATTTGGCAGCATAAATAATTACCATAACTAGGACTCGGAATTGAACATGGGTGAAAATAGTTATATTGGCCAATGTGTTGCAAAGTACTGATAGGTAAGTCATGGTTGGGCTTTCTTGCTTCACTAAATCATGGAGTTAACCTGTAGTAACATAATAAATATACATAAATTTACTTTCAAATGGTAAATTACTTTGGTTGCATCAGCTATATAATCTAACTTTGCTTGTCTAATGGAAACAAGTAAGTTGGTTATCTATATATGAGACACTGCACTAACCTTATGTTTTTTATTACTTTGGTAGTTCAACGATACTTGTGTGTTATTTAAAACTATAATATATATATACACACATACACACATATATGTAAAATTTACTTTTTCTTTTTTAGGGTTTAGGCATATTGGTGTTTGTCATTATACTAGCCTTATTCTTTTAGTTCTTGCTTTTGATATCTCTAATCATATGTTGTTTGTTATTTTTCGATTATCACACTATTTTGTTATTGTCTTGTATCCTTAATATTTTTAAAGCTTTGCACTGGTCCCATTAATAGTTGCTTTATTATGTTTTCTTCATATTTGTACTTAGATTTGCTATTTGAGTCGAGGGTCTTTCAAAAATATTCTCTCTATCTCTACGAGTTAATGGTATATTCTAGCCTCCCCAGACCTCATTTGTCGAATTTCACTATGTTGTTGTAAGTAAAAGTAAAATTTAATTATTGACTGAAACTCTTGATCAAATTGTATGCAACTAATCACACATCGATTTCCTAACATTTGGGTTGTTGGTGATTATAGATTTTTTAATTTCATGTTCGTTATTTGAAATTATTCTATTATACATTAGAGGTTGATTTTATTCTTTGAATTTAGAAGAAAATTACGTGTCGATCAAACAGTTCCTTTTTAGAATAAATTTCATATTGAACAGACATGTAATTTAATTTTCCCCTAATATTTAGGAATTTACATTCAACTTAAACTTTGCTTATTACATATTCTCTTATTTTAATCATATAGGAAGTTCTAATGACTAAAAGCTAACTCAATTAAAATTTTACTTTATAATTTATTTTCCTTGTTTTGAATTATTTAATGTAGCTAATATTTTTTCATATTGATTCACTAAGAACTAATGTCAACATTTGATTTGAGTTCTTTTTAAAAAAATAATAATCAAATTTTGAATATATTAGAAATATTTCAGAAAGTTAAAACAATAAAATTCATTGCATGGGTGTAGCAATATTTTTAGAGAGTTCAAGCGATCCATGCATGTTTTATGAGGCTTGACTCTATTAACTTTTATTTCCTTAACTTAGTTAATATGGGTTTAGGATTTTAAAATTAATTATTTAAATTTAGAATTCAAATTAGGAGCTTTTAAGTTCGATGGTGTGGATTTACAATTCCAATTCAAAGCTATTATAGAGTCCAACTCAAACTCTAAATCTATAACAAAAGACACGGTGATATTTCCGTGTCTTAATCGTAAAATTAGGGGTTGATATCCCTCCTCTTGGTGTTAAAGAGATTTTCAAGGATATATTGTGGGTAAAGTCTCTATATTAGTCTTATATGTTCAATTTGACATCTAATTGTTTATAGATAAGACTTTTTAATTCTTGGTATGAATGTATTTTGAGGAGAGGTGAAATAGACAAGATATGACATAACTTCATATTATTGAGGACATGATTTTAGATAGAAGGGTCGGTGTGGAGATCACATATATATTAGTGTAGAAGGTTAATAGGTATGGAGTTTAGTGGCGCATGTTGTAGTATTAGCCTATCCTTGTAGTATGTTGCGTTTGATTTCTATCGTCATCTTTGTTTATTGTGTTTAGGTTATCGCATTATTTTGTGATTGATGTTGTTCTCTTATTAGTTATGTTTCTTCGTTGTCGTTGAATTTTCTGTTTTCATATCTACTTTAACAAGGGTCACAAGTTCTGTAAAAAAAAATTTGGTCACATTCTGCGGTAAATAAGTATTTCCTCTGCCCATCTTTACATGTACACTATTGACTTAGATATTGCTTAAGAAACAATGAATAATATGATTCATTTTATTATACCACCCTTGAATAGAATAAATTTAATGCTATGGAGAACACATCGGGTAATGATTATATTTATAACTAAGGGTGAAATGAACACAAATGGGCAAATTATCCATTGATTTTTCAAACTGAACAAGTATTGTTGGACATCTACTTTTAGTAACATAGATAATTAAAAATGGACGAAGAGATTATAAACATAAAACTAAACTTGTATAAATTTGAGAGGATAAACATACAACGCGCATTTTCATAATATTGTCTATTAAAGTTGGTTGTCTTTGATTCTCTTTTTGTATCAATCCTTTATCTTCTCTTGTTTCTTGTTAATTTCTTGTTTTATTCTAGATCGTGATTTAATCTTCTTGTTCATCTTAGTTATTTTTTTTTTTCGTTTGTGTCAGAACATATATAAAATAGAATTACATTCAAAATATAGGAATGAATACATGCATGCATGTTGAAAATATGTCTCAGAAATAAAGTAGGAATACATATTTTTAGTAGTTTTTAATTATTAGAGTCCTATGTGACTTAGGATTAGTTGTCCCTTTATTATTTGAATAGGAATTAGTTATTCCAATTTAAATTGGAGTGTAGTTAGAAATTTAGCTATAAATACATGTTTTGAGTTATTAATAAAATAATTCCCTTTGACAATACTATTGCAGTATTTTATTTTTCTCCAACTCTTTCTCTGTTATTTCTCTAATTTCAAAGCTAAAAACCAACAATTGGTGTCAGAACCAATTTCTTGAGGGATCTGTGAGAAAGATGAATTCTGAAAACAACTTTTCACAAATAGCTCCTCCCGTCTTTGATGGTAAGAATTACCATCTTTGGGCAATAAGAATGGAGATTTCTCTTGAGGCTTTAGATCTTTGGGAGGTCATGAAGGAGGATTATGATGTTCTTCCGCTACCCAATAATCCCACGATAGCCCAGATCAAAAGCCAAAAAGAAAAGAAAATCATAAAATCAAAGGCAAAAACAATTTTGTTTGCTAGTCTGTCTCTAATAATTTTCATGAGAATTATGGCCTTTAAATCACCAAAAAAATTTAGGATTATCTGAAGGAAGAATATACCAGAGATGAAAGGATACGAGACATGAAATTATTGAATCTAATAAGAAAATTCGAATTGCAAAAGATGAAGGAATCTGAGACCGTCAAAGAGTACTCAGACTGACTTCTTAGCATTGTTAACAAGGTAAGATGCTTGGCACAAAATTTAAAGATTCAAGAATTGTTGAAAAAAATTTTGTTATTGTGCCTGAAAGATACGAAGTATCAATTACTACCTTGAAAAACACAAAAGACTTGTCCAAGATTGCCTTAGCAAAATTGTTAAATACATTACAGGTGCACGAGTAAAGGCCACTTATGAGATAAGATAGTATGGTTGAAGGAGCTTTGGTAGCCAACAACAAGACTCAACGCAAGGGTAATAATTCGAGGAAAAACTACCCACCTTGCCAGCACTATCGCAAAATAGGTCATCCTCCATTCAAATATTAGAATAGACCAGATGCACAATGCAAGATTTGTAATCAACTTGGCCATGAAGCCGTAATTTGCAAAAACAAATCTCAAAAATATGAAGCAGATGCCCAATTCATCAAAGAAGAAGAAGATCACTTATTTGTGGCAACATATTCTTCCACCAAGAAATCTAATTTTTGGATGATTGATAGCGGTTGTACAAGCCATATGACATATGAAAAAGCACTTTTTAAAGAGTTGCTGCCTTTGAAAATTAAGAAAGTCGGAATTGGGAATGATGACTATATTTCTGCAGAAGGAAAGGGAATGTTGCAATCAAAACAATTTCATAAAATGCATACAAGCCTTGCAAAAACAAAGATGAATTGGCAGATTTATTCAAGAGGTCAAATTCTGCCGAAGCTGAGACTACAATCTACACTTTCTGATCTGAAGCTAAGATTTCAATCTATAATTTTTGATCCAGGAAGGAGTGTTGAAAATATGTCTCAGAAATAAAGTAGGAATACATATTTTTAGTAGTTTTTAATTATTAGAGTCCTATGTGACTTAGGAATTATTTGCCCCTTTAATATTTAAATAGAAATTAGTTATCCCAATTTAAATTGGAGTGTAGTTAGAAATTTAGCTATAAATACATATTTTGAGTTATTAATAAAATCATTCCCTTTGACAATACTATTGCAGTATTTTATTTTTCTCCTACTCTTTCTCTATTATTTCTCTAATTTCAAAGCTAAAAATCAACAATGCAAGATCTGGACATCACATTTTACCCTTCTCAGCCTCATAATTATTCTCGTATCGTATTGGTGTGGTACCCAATCCGTTATTGCAATATATCACATTTTTACCGGCACCTATTATCTCAACATATCACATCTGTACCAATGTGTCACCCAATCCATCATCATAACATATCACATTCATACGGCGTGGTACCTGACCTATCATCTCAATATATAACATTTATACCGGTGTGATACGCGAACCATCCTCACAACATATAAGATTCATACCAACATGGTACTCGACCTATCATCTCAACTTATCATCACAATACAATTGAAATTCCATACAATCATTAAGTTAAGATCATGCTAGAAGGCAATCAAAAATGGCAGTTCCACAAACCAAGCACAAGTCAAGATAGTATATGTGCTACTACAATCGTCCAACTCACGTTTATCAGTAACCTTAGTTTATAATACATATATATCCCTGATCATCACATAGAATACCTCTTACTGGTTATCGCAGCCCAAATTAATACTATCACACACTTTCTCTCTTTCAACCTTCTCAACCTCACATGTTTCACACTAATCTATAATCCCCTTTAACTATTTTAATGGGGATGTTATTCTTTACATCACGAAATTACTTTCTTATGTTCATTCATCAATCACGGAATTTGTTTGTACTAATTACTAACTCACAACTTGACATATCTAAGCTTTTAACCACTTTCCTTAGTATAATTGAAACAATAAAGAATTTATTGAGTTCCCTTAATTTTACCTTTTGCTATTTTGTGTTGTCTCATTCAATTTTCTACTATATTCAAGTCCTGAAATATATTATCTTTGTACACTCACTCCACTACTTTATCTATTTCTCATCACACTTGAAATATCACCATAGCGTATAGTTATACAATCACATTTAGACCTGACCAAATTTCAAAGTGTCCACCCATCCAAATTTGTACCTAAGGGCCTAATGCACGATATTCTTGACATTACTACTAGTGTTAAATGCATCTAGCTCAAGTCTAGTTGCTACAAAATAAATCATAGGTTCTCTCTTAGGTGAAACATACTTCTATGAAGAGAATTAAGTTTTTTCGCATATATTAGATGTATTCTAAGGGCGGGTGGGTGTATCTCAAAACTTCTCTCATGAACCTTACCCTTTGAAATCTCATGATTGGGGAGATACGATTATTCAGTGTGTTTTTGGTGGAAAGGACAACCTAAAAAAATAAAAAGAAGGATGGTTCTTTAAAAATCCTAAGAATATAATCGTACCTTATGTTTATCAAATTATGATATTTTAGAAATTCTTTCAAGATATTGCTACTTCATGAGCAAATCGAGACATACATAATATTGTAGAAACTTTTTCTCTAACATATCTTTTAAAATATACCATGCTTCAAAGCAATTATTGCTTTAGGGTTTATGATTATTATTGTTCTTTTTCCATGTTTTTGTGCATTTATTCAAGTTGTCTTCTTACAGACATATTATACACTCATACCATATTCACTTCGGGGAAAGAAGAAAATTCTAGTGGAACAGATGACTTCATGATTTTTCATAAAAAGATATTATTTTACCTTAATCATCATTATATCATCAATCTGGTGCATTGAGATTCAAACTCAACGTCTGTCCCGACCCAATCTCTCAGGTCATGATGGCACCTACTATAACCGACCAATTGGTAAGCCAATCCATAGTCCAGAATTGTTAGTAATGGACTATCCAAAAAAAAATAGAAGGAAACTGCAAAATAAAATGTTGCAAGGGTATATATATATATACATTTATATTGCAGTCCCAAAACCTGGTACAAGAGCTTTTAATATAATAAGAATACAAAAAGTAAAATACTAAATAAATATACATGTACTACCCATAGCTGAATATAATATAGAGATCAGTATAAACCACAAAAGGGAGAATGGTAGTACGCCGAACGCCAAGATATCACCCCAAATATCTGATCCATAGCTTTTTGTATGATGTACATAAAAATCAGCAAGAACTCGTACTATGATCTGCAGGTTGTAGAAGTGTAGTATGAGTACTAAACATGTGGTATTCAGTACGCAATTGCCGACTAAGCTTCAAAGGTAATGCAAAATATAAATAACATGTAGAGCAGGAATATAAACTACAGGAAACTACCTAGGAAGTTAAACACAATAAAGCTAAAGAGTCAATAAGAATAAACTATCCTATTTTAGCCTTATTCAGGAACTAAAGCACTACATAGTTTATCACTGGCTAATATACAAATAAAGAATGAATGAAGGATATATAGTAGTAAGCAAGACCAAGGAATACATATTCAATATGACTAAATAAGGAAAAAGAGGGATGTACTATGATGTCATATATATATAGAGAGAGGGGAATACAAGACTAACTTAAAGGTACAACCTAAGGTTGTCAATCTAACCTCTCCAAGAGATCCCAACCAAGTAGGAAGGCTAATCCTAGCATGATCAAGGCCTATAGTCAAAGTGTCTAACTATGATTACACTATTCAAAATGTAAAATACCGTAAAAAGAAAAAGGATCAGAATCATACCTCACATCTTAGTATTAGTCTATAATCAATCTGTCATGAACTAACCATAATAACAACAATATAGTAATCGGCTAGTCTGAACAAATAATACTTCACTGAGACCCATAAATCGAAACAATCAATCAATACTCAGCAAACAAAAATCATAACCCATACCTATCGATCCTCCATAAGACTGATAGATGTAGGAACCAAATAATATACTGTGATAAGCAATGTCCATACATGAATGAATGCAAAGTAAATCCAAAATAGCATAACTGATTCAAGTGCCATAACGTACCTAGTGTATATATCTCCTCGAGCTAGACGACCTACAAAGGTAGGACCTACAATGACTTCTATCCTCTGGCACGATGGTTCACTGACGAAGGGCCCCCTAGGGGGTTCAACATTACCCATATACACTGACCTTGTCTCAATCTAGGATTTCAAATAATCATTAGTCTACTCCGTCCAGTATCAGATAAATATATATAATAAATACACGAACTCAAACTGTGGTTAAAAGAGTATCGGTTTATAAATTTGTTGCTCGAGGTCGACTCTAGACTAAATCACCATAATATAGTAGAAACTCACGATCGAAGTAAATAGTAGTGGTAGAATCATGGAACAAAATCTATCTTGGTCAAATATCTAAAGCATAATTTTAGATCCAAAAGCTAATAAATCATTCATTAAGGCGGTATGATTCCCTTTATAAAGGAATTTGTTCTAAAAGTGAAAGGTGAGTATAAATTCCTTTTTGGGAAAATAGTAGTAAAACTATGATTTTAGTTAGAATTGTATGACTAAGTGAGCATGATATACCATAATCTATGCATGCCATCAACAGTGTCCAAACAATATAACCATAAACATTTAAGCATTCATAGACTAAAGCCACATCCTTTATAAAGATAGAATACTCACCTAAGTCCAATCGGTATAGTAACCACGGCCTCAGGCCCAACAGTAAATAACTAGCATGGCAATAATACTATGATTTGAAAAACCATGATAATCCACCAAGTCAAGTAGTAAATCTTATACTAAAGGGGTCTTAGCCTCAACTATGTCTAACATGCTAGTAACGAAGGGTAATAGGGTCGTATAGGCATAACAAGTATTTCATCTTAAGGGTCGATTCACCCTTCTATCCCTAACTCCTAAATTAAGCTAAGTCTTGGTATGCTATCCAAAATCATATCCTAGCATCCTTACCTAACATGTAATATATATAATACACTATCTCATGAAGAAGTGTAGACCGAAACCTACCTAGATGTCGAACCTCAAATCTTAAGTCGTCCACAAATCATCTGCCTTTACTCCATAATCTCAAAATAATGCCACCATATCAAATAGTAACCCATATGTAATTAGGAATATAATGAGACCTATATTGCTATATAAAGGGCCGGGTCAGAATTTGAGTCAAGAACAGAACTCGCAAATTGTCATGACCCAAAATTGAGGGTCATGATGGCGCTTGCCACGGCGTACCTTGACAAGTAAGCCTATCACCCAAACTGATAAAAAAATGGAAAAGATTGAAATACCCCAAGGTAAGGTTTCTAGAACGAAGCCGAACCATACAAGTAATTATAACAATTCAGAAATAACATATCAAAATATCATACATTCCCAAAACCAGGTGTCAATAGCTTAAGAACTACTAATACAAATCATGAGTCAAATACATCAAAATTATCCATACAAGGTCAACATTAATCTATGAATACAAATAAATACATAACTACTATAGAAAGATAGAGGTAAACTCCAAACATATGAATGTCCAACCGTTACCTTGAGAAATTTAAAGGCACTCAAAATCAACCAATCTACGGTGCATTCGAGCTAGGACCTGCATCGATAGGGTGTAGTAAGTATGAGTATGGTCCACTTATACTCAGTAGGTATCATAGGCCGACCAAGCAAAGTTGTAAATAAATCATATAAAATATACACTAAGGGCACGTCACTTGCAACCAAAAAATTCCCACAATGGTAGACCATACCGCTTCAACTAACAGTTTAACAATATCCATACATAATACAACAAGACACTAGATAGGGATATAATTATACACAATATCACATACAAGTAGAACAAAAGAGAAAAATGTATAATAAAGATCATCAACTACAAATAAAGAAAGATAGAACAATAAGACATTAACAAGTCAAGATATAGAACAAATAGATAGATGACAAGTCAATAAGGTAGTACAAGAATGATATAAGCACAATAAAATAAGTGCAATATATATATATATATATATATATATATATATGATGATTATGCACGAGATCATCGTACAACCTTCGGGATCATCGCACAATCCCCGTATACACCCACGGAGGCAAGCCTCCCAATATGAGATCCATGGAGAGTTCATTAATTCATATACAATCCATTATCAATATCTCCTCCCCCGTACATCTCTCGAGGAGGTTTATAAAATTTGATGTTTCCAATGTTTCCATAATTTCCATTATTTCCAGTAATTTCAATATTTCTAGAGCACACAAGACATAAATCAAGTATGACAAACAACAACAACAAGTATATATAAAACATACAACAAACAAGTGAAATTGTGGGTATGATGCCATGAGGATGATAATACAACATTCATGACCCATCATAATGAGTATTTCCACAACCAACCACATGAGGTATTTCCATAATCAATCATAATAATATGTTTTCACAACCACGTGAGCCAATATCCATTTATTAATTCCACCATCCATGAATTTTCACATGTTTTATATGCCAACAAATGGTACCACATTTGGCATTTCAACAACACAATACAATTATTCACATGTATTTACGGTTATCAATATCACATAGGACCACACACGCTCACACATATCACATAATATCTCAATTTCAATAATTACATCACATATAGGCCGTCATACAAACACAACACATAGATAGCTATTTTTTAAAACTAGCTTCCACCCTTAACATGCATTTTGTACCATCATTTACTACCCAGTCCAGTCTGAAAGTGTTAAGCCATAACCTATCTGGAAAGCCGAAATTGATTTGCTACACCTCAAACCCACGACCTTACTTTTAACAAATGATCTCGAAATCAACTAAAACCAAGAAATATAGAATATATGCATCAAAATAAGAACAATAATATCCATATTAATTCCTTTTAGTTCGAGGTCAAAATAGAACCCCAAAATGGATTTTCAAAAAAAAAGAACAAAATCATAATTTTACATCAAAAACGTGTTCCTCATATTTTTAGGAATCTATAGATGAAAATACAAATCAAATCGAGTCAAAGATGAGGTTCAAATTGAAGAAAACCCATTTTTGAGCTTTATCGGGTAAAATCTTTGAAATGCATGTTAAAATCAAGAATCGAAGTTGTTTTGAAGGTTAAATTGATGAAAAACTAGTAATTATGAGATTAAAATAATATTCAAGTGAAAAGAAGTAAAATTGTAGTTTAAAATCAAGCCCTAAGACTTTTGAAGTTTTGAAAAATTAATCAAGGAATTAGAGCAGATAAGGATAAAATCTCACCTTAAATCCGTAATAGAATCAAGAAATAGAAGTTAATCTTACTTCCCAAGCTCCCACAAGCTTTATTTTTAAGCTCTCATGCTATTTTAGGGTTTAACTCTCAAGAAGAAAGGTGAAACAATGGGCAAAATGGACAAAAAAAAAGAGGAAAAAGGGTTGTTTTATACACTGCACTAGATCTGAAAAAATCAGATTTTTCAAGTCCAACCCGAACTCCAATAGGATGTTCGGGATGCGTTTGGAGTCCGATATAAGCAAATGAACTATGCAAACACGCTAAATTCGACACTCCAGACTCAATGGTGATATCATAATATCAAAAAAACGTCATTTTCACAAACTTGACCCCCAAAATCCGAAATGGTAATTTTTCAAAGTGAGGATCAAAATGAGATTTAAAAGCAGTAAAATTAGTCCAAACATGCTACCACCCTAAAATTGATGTTTTGAATGCATTGGCAAAGTTGAATATTTCATCTGAGATCATTTCGACCAAATGTGGGTCCCATTCCTATATTTCTAATTTTTTAACTTTTCAACCAGCAAGTCAAAATGAGCACAAATGCATTGGGACCTGAACAAAATCTCTATCTAGACTAAAATCGATATCCCATAGCTGATGGCGCAGTCCATTCAGCCATCCATCTCACAGAAAAAAGATATCCACATAAGTCCAAAATAAGACTCAAAGCTACCAAAAATCACAAAATCGGATAAAAGGCACCAAAATACACTGGGAACCATGTTGATCACCCCCACAACCCAGTAATACTGCAATGCAACTATGGGGAGGGCTAAAATAGTCAAATCATACAAAATCACAAATTTCACATATTTCATCAAATTTTCAAGTCGTTACATCTCCCACCATTAAAAATCTAGTTCGTTCTCGAACTAAGGCAATGAAATACCTCAATCAGCAAAGAGAAAGAGGTAATAACTACACATATCTGACTCAACCTCCCAAGTAGCCTCATTTACAGGTCGATATCGCTACTAAATCTTAAGCACTGAGATACCTCTAGAGTGCTACTGCCTAACATCCCTTGCCAAAATGGAGATTGGCTCCTCAACAAAGGACAACCGCTCATTTAACTGAACTGACTCCCAACGTATGACATAAGACACGTCAGAAATATTATGGTGAAGCATAAAAACATAAAAAACTGGATGAACAGCTAATAAATTTTGGGCCATGGTTAACTCATAAGCCACATCACCAATAGTTCAGAGAATATCAAATGGACCAATATACCTGGGGCTAAGTTTGCCCCTCATCCCAAACCTCATCACACCCTTCATGGGTGAAACTCAAAGGAAAACACAATCACCAACACCAAATCTCAAGAAATGAAGCCTACAATCAGCATAGCATTTCTACCTACTTTGAACCACTTGAAGTCTATCCAGAATAATCTGAACTCTATCCAAAGACTCACAAAGCAAGTCCTTACCTCTAGGCCTCACCTTTAAAACATCAAACCAACCCATTGGCGAGCGACAAAGCCTACCATATAATGTATCAAAATGAGTTTTAACAATACTAAAATGGTAGCTATTATTAAAAGCAAACTTTGGTAAAGCCAAAGACTGCTCCCACTGGCCACCAAAATCCATTACGCATGCGTGGAACATATCCTCCAAAACTTAGAAAGTTCGCTCTGACAGAACATCAGTCTGGGAGTGAAATGTTGTATTGAGATCAACTCGGGTGACCAACTCATCTTGAAATATCCTTCAAAAATGAGATATGAATACCAAACCTCGATCTGAGATGATAGATACTAGCACACTATGAACTCTCATAATCTCATGAATGTAGATACGGGCCAACCTCTTGGCACTAAAGAAAACCTGAACTGGAATGAAACTAACTTTGTCAATTGATCCATGATGACCTACACACTATCAGAACCATGAGATGTATGAGGCAAAATATTTAGAAAGTCCATGGTGATCCATTCCCACTTTCATTCTAAAATGGATAACCTCTAAAGCAAACCACCAGATCCATATACTTAGCCTTCACTAATCAAAAACATACACAATGAGCCATAAATTCTGGTACAACTCGCCTCATACCACCCCATCAGTAGTTTTGTCTTGAATCATGGTACATCATAGTCAATTTTGTATGGATGGAATACCTAGAACAATAGGCTTCCTCTAAGATCAACCTAATCTTGTCACCCACACTCAGTATACAAACTCGGCCTCCAATACTCAAAACTCCATATAAAATAAGTAAGACATTATTAGCCTCACCACTCAATACCTTATCTCAAATCAACCTCAGTCCAATATCATTAAATTGATGAGCTCTAATCTACTCCATTAAAAAAAATCTAGCCTATACAAATGCCAAAACGCACCCAAGTGCCGAAATATCTAGCCTAACCATCTAGTTAGCTAAACACTGAGCCTCTAAGGATAAAGGCCTCTCCTAGGTCAAAAAATGTGCCAAGCTACCCATGTTAGTTGACTTCCAGCTCAAGGCATCTTTAACTACATTAGCCTTTCCCAGATAGTAGAGAATAGTCAAGTCATAATCCTTAAACAACTCAAGACAACGGTGCTACTGCTTATTAAGATCACTCTGGGTGAAGAAGTATTGAAGGCTACGATAATCTAAGAAGATCTCACAATGGACTCCACACAAGTAGTGCCTCCTAAACTTTAAAGAAAACTCAATCGTGCACAACTCCAAATCAGGGGCAGGATAATTCCTTTCATGAGGCTTCAACTAACGAGATACATAAGAAATAAACTTGCCTTTAACACCCAATCCAACACCTGAAGCATCACAAAACACGATGAAACCCACTCCCTCCCTGCCCCTACAAGCACCTTAACTTTTATTTTAATCAAACTCTTGATTACATCCTTCAATGAACATAACTCTAGGTTCCTTTCGCTTGTAATAGCTCTACCACAAGACCATCTTGGTGACTCTGCCAAGGATAGTCTATACTTATTAGCTCTAATCAGCAACAAACATAGGTAACTCTACCTAAGCACTCTCAAAAGAAAACACTACTCTTACAGCATGAGTAGTTTGATTACAAATTAGTACTTACTCAACAATAATTTGAATTTAAGCTCACATAATTGGCTAATAACTTTAGCAAAATGGGGTTTTTGTTGCCTCTCATTTCTCTTTGTTATGGCCAAAAACCCTTTTGATGAAGAGGTGTCTCTTTTTCTTTATAACTGAGTGATGATTAGTGCTGAAAGATCATTGGACTTGCTTTTCTAATCAGTACAAAATAGCATTTGCAAGTTTGATACACAAGAGGACAAAATTATGTAGACAACGCATATTAGCTGTACTGAATCTTATACATCGAGGGACCTGGATCATTGTAGTTAACTGCTCATAAATAAAACTATATGTAGCAACCACCAACTACCTGAATAGCCCCAAGGCTACCACTACAAGCTCCACTATCTCTGCCCCTCGCACCTCCGGTTACACCCCTACCCCTCATAACTGAAATAAGAGTAGCTCTAATACACCGCGAGGATAGTCCTTAGAAAAATGGCCAAACTCATTACTCACAAAGGAACCTCTGAACTTATTCGAACGGCACACCCTCTTGGAGCTCTCTGAAATGCTCGAGGAGTAAATCTCTACATCCACTGCCTGGTCCCCTATACTCTAGAATGATTCCCCAAATACTATCATCTGAGTCGTGGCTTACTGAGGAGCAGGATAAAAATAAGTGTAGCTGGTCGAAACCCCACCAGAAGGGGTAACATAGATGAAGGAAGAACTCCCAACCCTAGAGCAACATACTCAGATACCGATACTAGAGGATGAATTGTATTTTAAGTCTGAGGAGTACTAAAAATTGAGGCAGGTGTAACAGGAGGATCCACACTTTGAATTGGAAAAACACCGGGCATAACCAAAGGACAACACTCTAAATGGGTCAGCAAGTACACCAACAATCCCTCTAAAACTGGGGCAGACAAACTCTGAGGAACTGGAGAATAACATACAACTCCAACCTGCTCAACACGAGGCTTAGGACCCCCCACTTTTCTTAGATAGGGCTGAACTAAGAGCCCATCCACTCCCTCGGGTCCATCCACAAATCGAGGCTCGCCCTTTAGGTAAAGGCTCCGAATCTTTACTCTTGCTAGATCTATTACAAACCATCTGCACAAAAAGAGTGAAAAACAACTCAAAATACAAAGAATGAAAGAACTTCGCACGATAAGGAATAAAAGGAGGAAAGTTTCCTAAAGATATTTTATAGACTCTCGAAGATAGATATGAACGTCGACATAGTGATCCATGTGACTCTATTAGATATCTCATTATTACATTATTTAGACCAATGAAACCTGGATCTGATACCAATTCATCACGACTCAAAAATAAGGGTCAAGATGGCACTTATTATGGTATACCTTGACAAGTAAGCTTATCATCCAAATTGATACAAAAAGAGAAAAAAGACAGAAATACCCCAATATAAGGATTCTAGAATGAAGATAGACCATACAAGTAACTATAATAATTAGAAAAGAATATATCAAAATACCATACATTCCCAAAACCAGGTATTAATAGTGTAAGAACTGCTAATACAAACCATGAGTCAAATACATCAAAAATATCCACACAGGGTAAACATCTGTCTCTGAATACAAATAAATATATAACTACTATAGAAAGATAGAGGTGAACTCCAAACGCATGAATGTCCAACCGCTACCTTGAAAAATTTGAAGGCGCTTAAAATCAACCAATCTGAGGTGCACTCGAGCTAGGACCTGCAACGAAAGGCAGAGTATGCATGAGTATAGTCTACTTGTACACAGTAGGTATCATAGGCAGACTAAACAAAGTAGTAAATAAAACATACAAAATATACACTAAGTGCACGACACCTGCAACAAGAAAATATCTTGCAACGGTAGCCCACACCGCTTGTACAAACAATTCAACAATATCTATACATGATACAACAACACACTAGATAAGCTTATAATTATACAAAATATCACATACATGCAGAACAAAAAAAAGAACATGTATAATCAAGATCGTCAAGTACATATAAAGGAAGATAGAACAATTAGACATTAACAAGTCAAGATATAGAACAAATAGATAGATAAAAAGTCAATATGGAAACACAAGCATAACATAAACAAAATAAAACAAGTACAATTTATAAGATGATGATGATAATGCTCAACCTATGAACCCATGACCTTACTTTCTACGAATGATTTTAATTTTAACTAATATCAAGAAATATAGAATCTACGCATCAAAATAAAGCCAACGGTACCCATATTGACTACTTTTGATTTAGGGTCAAAACGGATTTCCGAAATGAGTTATCAAAAAAGAAGGGCAATATTATAACTTTACTTCAGAAATGTGTTCTCCATATTTTTAGGAATCTACAGCTTAAAATCCAAGTCAAATCAAGTCAAAAATGAGGTTCAAATCGAAGAAAAATATTTTTGAGCTTTACAAGGTAAAATCTTTGAAATTCGTGTTAAAATCTAGAATACAAATTATTTTGAAGGATAAATTAATGAAAAACTAGTAATTATAAGATTAAAATATTATTCAAGTGAAAATAAGTGAAATTGAGATTTAAAAACTAACCCTAAGATTTTTGGATTTTTGAGAAATTAATCAAGGAATTAGAGTAGAAAAGGATGAAATCTCATTTTCGTAATAGAATCAAGAAATCGATGTTAATCTAGCTTCCTAAGCTCCCGCAAGCTTCATTTTTAAGCTCTCACATTATTTTATTGTTTAAATCTCAGCAGAAAAGGTGTAAGAATGGAAAAAATGGGCAAAAAAGATGGGGAAAATGGTTTTTATACACTACATCAGATTTGAAAAAATCAAATTTTTTGAGTCCAACTCGGACTCCAATGGAATGTCCGAGATTCATTAAGAATCTGATAAATGAAAACAAATTGTCCAACCACAATAAATTTGACTCTCCAGACTAAATTACGATACCAAAATTTAGAAAAAATGCTATTTTCACAAAGTTGACCTCCAAAATTTGAAATTGCAATTTTCCAAACTAAGAGACGAAATGAGATTTAAAGACGTAAAATAACATCAAACTTTCTACAACCCTAAAATCGGCGTTTCAAACTCTTTGGCAAATTTAGATTTTCCATTTGAGTTTTTTTTGACCAAACGTGGGTCTCACCTCCATATTTCTAATTTTTCAACTTTCTGACCAACAGGTCAAAATGAGTTTGGGCACATTAGGAGCCAAACCAAAGGTCTACCCAGCCTAAAATCAATATTCTGGAGCTGCTGGAAGAGTCTGGTCATCCATCCATCGCAAGAATCAAAATATATCTACATAAATCCAAAATAGACTCTTGAAGCCACCAAAAATAAAATTATCGTACAAAAGGCACCAAAATGCATCGGGAACCATGCCAATCACCCCCACACCCCAGAAATACCACAATACAACTATGGAAAGAGATAAAATAGTCAAATCAAATAAAATCACAAATTGATGAGCTCTAATCTGCTCCATCGAAGAAGATCTAGCCTCTACAAATGCCAAAATGCGCCCAAGTGTCGAAATATCAAACCTGACCATATGGTTTGCTAAACACTGAACCTTTAAGGCTAGAGGTCTCTCCTAGGTCAAAAGATGTCCCAAGACACCCATTCTAGTCAACTTACAGCTTAAGGCATCCGCAACCAGATTAGCCTTTCCCAGATGGTAGAGAATAGTCAAGTCATAATCCTTAAGCAACTCAAGACAACAACATAGCCTAATATTAAGATCACGTTGGGTGAAGAAGTACTGAAGACTACGATGATATGAGAAGATCTCACAACGAAATCCACATAAGTTGTGCCTCCATAACTTTGAAGCAAACTCAACCACGCATAACTCCAAGTCATATGAAGGATAATTCCTCTCATGAGGCTTCAAATAACGAGATGCATAAGAAATACCCTTGCCCTCCTGCATTAGCACAACACCCAATCCAGCACTTGAAGCATCACAAAACACAGTGAAACCCACTCCCTCCTTGAGTAAAGTCAATATAGGAGTTGAAGTCAACAAATCCTTGACCTTTTGAAAGCTCACCTTACAAGTGTCATACCACTAAAAGAAAATCTTCTTCTGATCCAACTTAGTCAATGGAGTAA